>NC_056745.1:132266184-132338684 GCF_019279795.1 Protopterus annectens
TATTTTATACTTTTTCGTTTTGGCTTAAATTTTCGCTGTTGCTAAAATAAATTTTAAAGAATATTTTAATACAACATTCCAGTTTTTCAGTTTTTGCAAAAAACAAAAAAATACTTCTCCTTTCCCAAACATTCCTAGCTAGTTGTTCCAGTGATCAGATTTTGCTGATTCCTGGGCTTTGTATTTGGTTCCTGTGTTCCTCCATTTTCTTGTGTGGCCAGAGGTAATTTCTTTACTCACCAGTGGGAGTGGGGAGTACTGAGCTGCTTGTTTGTCCTCAGAGGAGTGGTTAGAGACAGCAACTAGTAATTTGTTGGCCATTTTGGGTCATTTCCTGTTTTTTCCAGCCCCCTGCTATAAAGCACGCTATGGCGGGCTTTTCTGGCACTAGAGAACTTGGATAGCTCCTCGTGGTCCCCTGCAGAGAGCAGAAAAAGCGACTTTCTTGATTATAAGTATTTTTTAAACATTTTATTTCGCATTTTTCAATCTTTTGAGCTTTTCGACTACTGTTTGTGCCTATATTACTGTTTTATTACCTGATTTTCCTGTTTTTCTGTGCTTAAATTGTTGATTGCACTTGTTGGCTAAAGTTTTGCTTAAAAGTAACAAACAGGCTAATACACTCAAGTGTACCAGCCTTTGATAGCAATTTAGTCGAAAAACAAAGCATTTACTGTATTTTTTCTGTCTGTTTGCAAAAAAACTAAAAAAACCAAAAAAATACTTCTCCTTTCCCAAACTTTCCTAGCTAGTTGTTCCAGTGATCAGATTTTGCTGATCCCTGGGCTTTGTATTTGGTTCCTGTGTTCCTGCATTTTCTTGTGTTGCCAGAGGTAGTTTCTTTACTCACCAGTGGGAGTGGGGAGTACTGAGCTGCTTGTTTGTCCTCAGAGGAGTGGTTAGAGACAGCAACTAGTAATTCGTTGGCCATTTTGGGTCATTTCCTGTTTTTTCCAGCCCCCTGCTATAAAGCACGCTTTGGCGGGCTTTTCTGGCACTAGAGAACTTGGCATAGCTCCTCGTGGTCCCCTGCAGAGTTCCTAAGCCAGCAGAGAGCAGAAAAAGCGACTTTCTTGATTATAAGTATTTTTTAAACATTTTATTTTGCATTTTTCGATCTTTTGAGCTTTTCGACTACTGTTTGTGCCTATATTACTGTTTTATTACCTGATTTTCCTGTTTTTCTGTGCTTAAATTGTTGATTGCACTTGTTGGCTAAAGTTTTGCTTAAAAGTAACAAACAGGCTAATACACTCAAGTGTACCAGCCTTTGATAGCAATTTAGTCGAAAAACAAAGCATTTACTGTATTTTTCTGTCTGTTTGCAAAAAAACTAAAAAAAAAACAAAAAAATACTTCTCCTTTCCCAAACATTCCTAGCTAGTTGTTCCAGTTATCAGATTTTGCTGATCCCTGGGCTTTGTATTTGGTTCCTGTGTTCCTCCATTTTCTTGTGTGGCCAGAGGTAGTTTCTTTACTCACCAGTGGGAGTGGGGAGTACTGAGCTGCTTGTTTGTCCTCAGAGGAGTGGTTAGAGACAGCAACTAGTAATTCGTTGGCCATTTTGGGTCATTTCCTGTTTTTTCCAGCCCCTGCTATAAAGCACGCTTTGGCGGGCTTTTCTGGCACTAGAGAACTTGACATAGCTCCTCGTGGTCCCCTGCAGAGTTCCTAAGCCAGCAGAGAGCAGAAAAAGCGACTTTCTTGATTATAAGTATTTTTAAACATTTTATTTTGCATTTTTCGACCTTTTGAGCTTTTCGACTACTGTTTGTGCCTATATTACTGTTTTATTACCTGATTTTCCTGTTTTTCTGTGCTTAAATTGTTGATTGCACTTGTTGGCTAAAGTTTTGCTTAAAAGTAACAAACAGGCTAATACACTCAAGTGTACCAGCCTTTGATAGCAATTTAGTCGAAAAACAAAGCATTTACTGTATTTTTCTGTCTGTTTGCAAAAAAACTAAAAAAACCAAAAAAATACTTCTCCTTTCCCAAACTTTCCTAGCTAGTTGTTCCAGTGATCAGATTTTGCTGATCCCTGGGCTTTGTATTTGGTTCCTGTGTTCCTCCATTTTCTTGTGTGGCCAGAGGTAGTTTCTTTACTCACCAGTGGGAGTGGGGAGTACTGAGCTGCTTGTTTGTCCTCAGAGGAGTGGTTAGAGACAGCAACTAGTAATTCGTTGGCCATTTTGGGTCATTTCCTGTTTTTCCAGCCCCCTGCTATAAAGCACGCTTTGGCGGGCTTTTCTGGCACTAGAGAACTTGGCATAGCTCCTCGTGGTCCCCTGCAGAGTTCCTAAGCCAGCAGAGAGCAGAAAAAGCGACTTTCTTGATTATAAGTATTTTTAAACATTTTATTTTGCATTTTTCGACCTTTTGAGCTTTTCGACTACTGTTTGTGCCTATATTACTGTTTTATTACCTTATTTTCCCCTTTTTTCTGTGCTTAAATTGTTGATTGCACTTGTTGGCTAAAGTTTTGCTTAAAAGTAACAAACAGGCTAATACACTCAAGTGTACCAGCCTTTGATAGCAATTTAGTCGAAAAACAAAGCATTTACTGTATTTTTCTGTCTGTTTGCAAAAAAACTAAAAAAACCAAAAAAATACTTCTCCTTTCCCAAACTTTCCTAGCTAGTTGTTCCAGTGATCAGATTTTGCTGATCCCTGGGCTTTGTATTTGGTTCCTGTGTTCCTCCATTTTCTTGTGTGGCCAGAGGTAGTTTCTTTACTCACCAGTGGGAGTGGGGAGTACTGAGCTGCTTGTTTGTCCTCAGAGGAGTGGTTAGAGACAGCAACTAGTAATTCGTTGGCCATTTTGGGTCATTTCCTGTTTTTTCCAGCCCCCTGCTATAAAGCACGCTTTGGCGGGCTTTTCTGGCACTAGAGAACTTGGCATAGCTCCTCGTGGTCCCCTGCAGAGTTCCTAAGCCAGCAGAGAGCAGAAAAAGTGACTTTCTTGATTATAAGTATTTTTTAAACATTTTATTTTGCATTTTTCGATCTTTTGAGCTTTTTGACTACTGTTTGTGCCTATATTACTGTTTTATTACCTGATTTTCCTGTTTTTCTGTGCTTAAATTGTTGATTGCACTTGTTGGCTAAAGTTTTGCTTAAAAGTAACAAACAGGCTAATACACTCAAGTGTACCAGCCTTTGATAGCAATTTAGTCGAAAAACAAAGCATTTACTGTATTTTTTCTGTCTGTTTGCAAAAAAACTAAAAAAAAAAAAATACTTCTCCTTTCCCAAACTTTCCTAGCTAGTTGTTCCAGTGATCAGATTTTGCTGATCCCTGGGCTTTGTATTTGGTTCCTGTGTTCCTCCATTTTCTTGTGTGGCCAGAGGTAGTTTCTTTACTCACCAGTGGGAGTGGGGAGTACTGAGCTGCTTGTTTGTCCTCAGAGGAGTGGTTAGAGACAGCAACTAGTAATTTGTTGGCCATTTTGGGTCATTTCCTGTTTTTTCCAGCCCCCTGCTATAAAGCACGCGTTGGCACGCTTTAGCGCGGAGTTGCCACTGTCGCACACAAGAGCAGCGGCGGGCAAACAAGGTTAAACTATTCGGGCCACCTAAATTCCACTCTTCAAATTTTCCCTTAAAACTACCTTCCTCGAACTGTACTGCTGATCTAACCAACGTATCCTATAACTAAAAAGTTCATCTCTACTTGATTCCCAAGTAGACTATTCTCTATCTGTAAAGCCTAGCACTTCTCCTACAGTACTTGCACCTTGATAAAGCACTTTTATTATAGATAGTACCCCACCAGCTAGAACCCACATCCCCCGGAATCCTTTGTAAGTTTTTTTATCTATTACTTCTAGTATGTCGAGGGATCAGTTGCTAGTGTCCTCTCCTGCTCAACTGGTGAACCTGGGAATATTGAGGCAATGTTACAATTGCCTCATGTACACAGACAATACTCTCCTTCTCCCACAAAACACAAATACATGTGAGAGATGCAACTATACGGCCAAACTGGAGGCTGAGCTCTCTCAACATAGGACTGGCAAGACCAGACAGGAGGAGAAGGTAACCACACACTACATACCCAGTCACACATAGTACCATCACAACTTCAAATCATACACATAATCACACAAAGACATACTCGGAGGCTCTGATCAAAAATCTACCAAAACAGCAGAGGCCACCAAAGCAGACACCCAAACAACTACCACCTCAGGACCCAACACATGCAACACATAGACCACACAGTCAGAGTGTCAAACAGTCACAGCCCTTAAGGCCAAACACAATGCCAGACACACTCGTCATTGGTGACTCCATAGTCAAACACAATGACGTCCCGCTCACCAGACTGAGTAAGGAGAAGGTCACAGTAAGCTGCCTGTCGGGCGCTAGAATCCGCCACATAACGCAAGCACTCGGGTCTCTCAACAGCAGGTACAAGTACGACTCAGTCATTGTCCATGCTGGTGTCAACGACCTAAACGTACCTCCTTGGACTACATGAAAAGAGACATTGAGGAGCTATCTGATTATGTAGCCCAGGCAGGTATGACCCTGACCTTGAGCAGTATCCTACCTTCACCTAGAATGATGCCACAATACAGTGATAAGATGATCAGCTTTAATAATTGGCTTAAATTCTGGTGTCATTCAAAGGGGATCCAATGTCTGTCTGCCTGGGATGACATGCTGGACAAGCCACGCTGCTTCCAAGGGATGGCTTGCACCTGTCACCCTGGGCTTCGGATATTGGCAAAGGCTCTTGCCACCCCATAGTGCCTTTTTTAGGCAAGGCTCAAATTCTAAACCTACCAGCCTAGAACACAAAAAAGGAAAAAAACTAAGGGTAATGCTGCTCAATGCCAGAAGTCTCAATCTCAAGATGCACGCACTCGAGGCCCTTCTCAATATGGAGAACATCGATGTCTGTGCTGTGACAGAAACCTGGTTCAAGGCTCCTGAGAGCACCCCAGCACTATCAGGTTTCACCTCATATCATGCGTTCCGGCCCCAAAATCCGGACAACACCAAGAAAGGAGGGGGGGTGTCCATATTCATAAAGGACACCCACTGGTTGGTGGCAACGCACGATGCATCGGAGACCATCCAGGTGCAGCTAACCATAGGTAAGACTGCTCTGCAATTTGTAGCATGTTACAGGCCACCCTCTCAAACTCAGGAACCTCACATGGCCTTCCTGAAAACACTGGAGGGGATAAATGTATCTCCAAACACCATCATACTAGGTGACTTCAACTACCCGAATATAGACTGGGAACACTACTCAAGCCCAAACACTCTAGCCCAAAGGTTCCTGGAGTTCATAAACTCAAATGCCATGGAACAACTAGTCACCATCCCCACAAGAGGAGAAAACATACTTGATCTCATCATCACGAACATGGGATCACAATGTTCAACACCGGAAGTATACCCCTCACTGGTGAGATCAGATCATAAACTAATCTCGCTGGAGGTCCTCATCCGCCCCAACTGAAGTAAAAAGACCACAGTGAAAACTTCCCAAAAGCCGACTTCACACTTCTAAAGACTAGTGTGGTCTCCTTTAAGGCCCCTGAGCCAGTGGTAAACATTACTCAAACCGCTGAATCACTTACAAATGCCTTCTACCAGCACCTACAGGACTGCATGGATCAGGCAATCCCAAACAAAACTGAGACTCTTTGTACCAAAGGCAAGCGTCCAGTCTGGTGGACCCCAGCCATAAACAAGCTCTACAACAAAAGGAGGAAGCTACTACAAGATAGAGCAAAATCCTTGAAAGGTAAGACACCTTTGATCATTATAAGTAAAAACTAAGAGCTCTCATAAAATCATCCAAGGCAAATTTTGAGAGAAAAATCGCCAAGGACTCAAAGACAATCATAAGGCCTTCTTTAGCTATGTTAGAAACCTAGGAGGAAACTCCCAGATATGCTCAGAATTAGTTCAAAATGATGTGAAGATTACTGAACCTACACACATTGCCAACATACTGGCTGACAGGTTCAGTGCAAACTTCCCAAAAGGAGAGATATCTATACCAGAGGACTGTAGCCCACCAAACATCTCCAACGCCCAGGTGAGAACTGCTCTCTCCAAGGCAAAAACACAGCATCCATGGGACCGGATGGTGTCCCCAGCTGTGTGCTCCACGAACTCAATGAGGAATTAAACCCGCAGTTAGGACAGCTGTTTAATCTTAGCCTCACCTCAGGATACGTGCAAGGAGTGGCACACGGTGACTGTGGTCCCACTTCACAAGGGCGGTGCCTCCACCGACCCTGGAAATTACCGTCCCATTAGCTTGACAAGCCTTATCTGCAAAGCCATGGAGAGGATCATAATGGAACTCATAAATAAAGACATAGGGAACTTGCAGACTTTGGATCCAACCCAGTTTGGCTTTGTCAAAGGCAGATCATGCCTTTTAAACTTGGTTGGCTTTTTCGAAACAGTCACCAAGGCCATTGATGAGGGAAAGGCAGTCCATACAGCCTACCTCGACCTGGCAAAGGCCTTCGACACAATACCCTACTCAGGTATCATCGAAAAACTCATCAGCTTGAATGTAAACCCATACATCACAAGATGGGTTGCAAATTGGCTAAGTGACAGAACCCACAGGGTCAGAGTTGCTGGAGCCATGTCAGACTCAAAGCCTGTCACAAGTGGTGTCCCACAGGGCTCAGTCCTGGATCCACTCTTGTTCGGCATCTACTTTTCTGAAGTACAAGCAAACACAGGAGGGTTATGGCTGACAAAGTTTGCAGATGACTGCAAACTGGGCGCCATAGTCGAAAACACATCTGACACAGATATCCTTCAGAAAGGCCTCACAGAAACGGATAACTGGTGCCAGAGCCATGGCCTAAAGTTAAACGCCAAGAAATGCATAGTCATACCCTTCGGGAAAAACAAGGTTACCCCTAGCTACCATATAGGTGGCAATCCACTGAGCACAGAAGAAGTCATCAGGGATCTGGGGACACAGGTTGACTGTAGCCTTTCGTTTGACACTCATGTTGCTAAAGTAGTTAGGAAAACCTTCTACATTGCCCACCTGATCATGAAGGGATTCACATCTAGATCAAGGGAGGTCATCGTCCCCCTGTACTCATCACTCATTAGACCTATGATTGAGTACAATGCCCCATTCGGAATGTATCTGACCCGACACCTGCAGCAGCTGGAAAGGCCCCAAAAGTTCCTCACCAAAAGGATAAAGGGTCTCAAAAATATGTCTTATGCTGCCCGACTGAAAGAACTCCAGCTCTATTCAGTCTCATACCGCTTGCTCAGAGGTGACCTGTGCCTGACATATAAGGCCATGTCAAACCCAGATTTGATGAATATGCTTCACCTCAAAAAATCTAGATCCCTCAGAACCACAAGGGCGGGAGACTTAAACTTTGACACGGTTATTAATAGAACGTGCTGGAGGGACAGATTCATCACCCAGAGACTCCCTATGCTGTGGAACAAAATCCCGGTACATGTGAGGCAGAGCACCTCGCTGGCCTTGTTCAAGAGGAATCTTGACCAATGGATGGGAGATCGCAGATATACCCCAGGGATTACTTCAGTGTCACTGCTTGACAGAGGCACAGCAAAAAATTAGGCATAGTTTTATTCAAACTAAAGGGGTGGCGAAAGCCACATAACTATGAGCTAGGCT
The DNA here is from genome assembly GCF_019279795.1 of Protopterus annectens. Taxonomy (NCBI): domain Eukaryota; kingdom Metazoa; phylum Chordata; order Ceratodontiformes; family Protopteridae; genus Protopterus; species Protopterus annectens. The sequence goes on from NC_056745.1 coordinate 132,273,845, forward strand.
TATAAATGCCCTTGGGCAGATAGCCTAGTATGAACCTATGAACCTATGAACCTATTTCCCACTACTCACCATTGTCGGGGATGTGTTCTGTTGGCGATCGTCTTGGTGATCCAGTCGTCGGTTAAGTGTGTTGGGGATGTGTTCTGTCGGCGATCTCGTCTTGGTGATCCAGTCGTCGGTTAAGTGTGTTGTCGTGGAACTGTTAGGTTTCCATATATATATATATATATATATATATATATATATATATATATATATATATATATATATATATATATATATATATATATATATAAGTTCAAACTTAAAATTAAAAAAAAACTGCATATGCTGTTGCTGCAGATGCTATCCATGTTACGAGTCTCCGTCTGAGAAATTCTTCGAATAGATCTGTTGTAGCCCTATTGAAATTATTTACAATGCATCTTAGACCTATAATTGAATAAAACTAATTACTTTGTACATATTCAAGAAGTAATCTGTCCATGTTAGAAAGTAACAAAAGAAATGTACTAAAACAATTATGGAGTGTAGGATAATCACACATCAGGAACATTTAGATAAACATAACTTATTTTCAATCAGTTGTAGCTAGATGAGTGTCAGATTGTGCCTAGTATATCATGCTCTTCATAATGAAGAAACAACTTTTGCTCAATAGTGAGTTCCTGCAGTCAGGACAAACTTCTTGTGGGATAAATTATACTCTTCAAACAGCAAAATGCAGAACCGCTTTAAACTCCAGGTTCATAACCTAAAGTATTGTGGGATCATGAAACAAACTGCCATTACAAGTAAGAAAACGCAACTCACTAAAATCATTCAAAAGGTTTTACATACTTGGTATGGTTTGAATGTCTACTCTATCACCTTGGAGCTTCCGTTATGAAGGATTCTGGACCTTTACGCAGCTTAACAGAAACTATAAAACTATTAAAATATTTGAATCATTTATCTGAACTACTCAAAGCACATAAAATATTTCTGGATGCTTTGAAAAACAAAGTATTAGGTACATGCATCACAATGCTTAGAGTGTTTGGAATAGTTGTGCAGGAGTATATGAAACATTAGTGTAAATGTTATCAATACTAGTAAATTTGTGTAAATAAATTACTTTTGTATTCATAACATCAGACAAAGCATATATATATATATATATATATATATATATATATATATATATGTGTGTGTGTATATTTCTCTGAATTGCACTTTGTCGAAGAATGATTGGCATTTCAGGCATTATGTGAAGGAAAAAGTGTTTTTTGTATTATGCATAGTGGAACGTATGCAGCAGTTGGATCATCCTGATATGGATTGCAGTACAGTCTGGATAAGGATACATACCCTTTTTCCCACTGTAGTGCGATCTGGGAGTTGGTATTTTTAAGTAACAGGGGAGTGGTGGGTGCATCCCCCCACATGGGGGGTGTAGGGGGCTTGCCCCCCTGCAAAAATATGTTTTTCTTGTTTTTTCTTGGTTTTGATGGATTTGTTTTTTGTTGGGTTTTTGTGCTTCTGATTTTCAGAGAAGTGCAGTTCGGAGACGTCTGTTTTCATTGAACAACACTTTCGGTAATCCAGAGTCAGGTTTCCGCGATTCGGTGATGTGTGAATTCAGTGACGAGAGGTAGACATACACATATATATTATATGTGTAAACAGTTACACCACTGTTTTGTAAACCTTACTTTTTAGCTTTTTTTACATTCCTCTGTCATACACTATACCTGACCCCCTGTGCCAGTTGGCTGCAGCACTTCTGATTCTAGCTTTAACCTCCTCATTCAGACTTCCCATCTACTCAAGCACCCCTCCCAGATACTTGAAGCTGTTAATCTGTTCCACTATTTTCTCTTTTGTCTCAGTTCTAGATTCTTCTGATTTCCTCCATTTGCTGCCATTACAACTGTCTTATCTGTAGTCAGTTTCAGAACTGATCCCTGATGCACGCCCACTCCCACTGGGAACCCTTCTGTGAGACGGAACTCTATTCAAACTTCAGTCACTGGGTCCTTGTACATAGTTTACACTAGTTCTACCAATGTTTCTGGGACTTCAAACCACCGCAGGACTGCCCAAATCAGCTTTCTTGGGACCTTGTCATATCTTTCTCCAAGTCAAGGAATGCCCAGTTACACTCTTTCTTCATTTCTAGCTTCTCACTGCAAACATTGAGTCAGTTATGCTGCATCCTGATCTGAATCCGAACTGCTTATCTCCCATCTTACTTTCTACTACTCTGAGTATCTGTTTATTAATCACCCTCTCCCAAACTTTCATGCAACGTGACATGAGTTTTATACCTTTGTAGTACCCACGATTGTGAATGTCCCCTCTGTTCTTGTACACTGGCATGAGTATGCTTATTCTCCAGTCATCTGGGATACGCCTTTCTCTCCACACTGCTATGAGTACCCTCATTAGCCATTTCTCCCTTGTCTCACCCAGTATCTTTCTCACATCTGCTGTGACTTCATTTCAGCCTGCTGCTTTCCCTCATTTCATTTTCATTAGTGCTGTTTTTACTTACTCTATGGTGGGCTCCTCTTCTTCTCTTATCATAGGCTGTGTCTGGGGAAGTACAGCTTCTGTGTGTTTTTTTTTTTCATTCAGAAGCTGCTGGAAGTGCTCCTTCCATCTGTCTTTGATGTCATGTGGACTGGTGAGCAGGTAGTTGCTGGCATCCCTAATGAAGGGTGTCTGACTGTCTTCTTTATCTTTCTGCCTTTGCCTTCCAATCTGATATTGTTTCTCTGTGCCATTTACTGAGTCACTTTACAGAATCTGCCTAATTCTTTGCTATTGCAATGCCACTCTTAGTCTCTTTGTTAGCCAACAAATGTTCCTTCCTAGTCTAGTCTGCCTTTTCTATCAACCACTTTTTCCTGCACTCCTTCTTTCTTTTGATGACTTCCAGGACTTCTACATTCCACCACCTGCTTTCCTTGTGTAGCTTATTTCCATATCTGGAAAGGCGGCATATCTGTTCTGTACTCCTCACACATGCTGTTTTTGGGAGCTGCCATTTTTCTTCAACTTCACCTATTTCCTTTTTTTTAAGGTGCTAGAGCCCTGAATAATTCCTTGAACTGCTGTTCTTTCACTCCCATCGCCTTCAAAGTCCTCAGCCTGGTCTCTGTTGACCTTAAAGCCTTCTGGTCAGACTTATGGGTCTCTAATTGCCTGAGTCTTTGGAATGTCCTTCCTTATGCAGGGCAATAACTAGCTGATCTCCAATCTCTGGGCAGAAAACCTGTATGAAGGCTGAGACTGAACAGTGTTGTTAGGGGTGTGGCTGAGACTGAACAGTGTTGTTAGAGGTGTGGCTAAACGCTGCTTCACGCTATCCGAGATACATCTACGAATATTGTCAGGAGCCATTGAGAGTATTTTAGCACTTGAGAGCACTTTTATAATTTAGTCTTGTGTGATAGCTGGAGGCAAACCAGTTTCAGGTATATACTGAAGGACAGACAGAAGGGAGAGAGTGGGACAAAATCAGAGCTAAGATTATCAGCCAGTAGGTTTTCTAAATCTTCAGCCTTAGTGCAGGTAACATCGTTCACAATCAACAGGAACAAAGTTAATAAAATTCCTCCACATGACGCAGCAGCTGAAAAATAATTGCTTTATTGATAAAAGTAAGCGCTTTTGCGTTCTGGTCTGAATGCTTCCTCAGACTTTAATAAAATCACTTTAAACAACTACAACTAATATACAAGGTAGTCATTAAAGACAACCTATAGAATGTCTAGCTTAATTACGACATCATCATTCTATGAACCCCCCCCCCCCATCAAGTTGTTAGCAATGCTACAACTAGAAACTGAAGACTACTGAATGCCAAAGTCATCATGTGCAATGTCATAACATTCAAAACAGGAAAACACTCAACTGACTTGCAAAAAAATATATATATCATTTACAGTTTATGCTAAAAATGCTCTCATGCATAAATAACTATGTCCACTTATAACAAAACAGAACAGTAACTACTCCAAACCATACATACTGTATAAAACATATGCAAGATAATATCTAGAGTTCCTGGTAAAAGCCAAGTGAAAACAGTGCTTCTCTGAGAGCTATATAACAAATTCAGTAAGGTCTCATATTATATAAGCAGTAAACAAGGACTGGTGACATAGAATGCTCTGTAAAGCCTAGCTTCTTAAACATATATTGCTTAAGTAGCTCTAAATTTCTTCATGCTAGTGCTAGTGCACTTTAACTGTTCACAATCAGCTCAGTGCATTGTTGCATTGTGTTTTTGAGACTACAAGCATAACTTAAAATGTCTTGTGACTGTCTTTGGCTTGGGTAGTTGTTATAGCCTCTAACTTGTCTTTGGTGGATTTTATTATCCTGAGTTGTTTGTTTATTTTAGTGACAATCCCTAGCATTCTGGGAATTTATCGTCTTACCTTTGGCGGAAATTCTTATCCTTTTATTAAAAAGCTTGTTGATATTATGTTTCCAGCATGTGGGTTTGTTTCTGGGATTTACACTGCACTTGTTCCTATGGGGTACAGCTCCAGCTATGTAGCTGTTTACATTGCTGGCATAGTGTGGTGGTGGTGTACATTTCTGCATTTTCAGTGGAGTTAACTGGGTTTGCTGGGTATTTGAAGTTTGCAAATGTATCACATAGGAATAGGTAGATTGTCTCAAAGAAATTTCTAAAGGTACCTTGGGTGGAAGGGATCTCTGGTTTAAATTTTATTTCAAAGGAGACTGCTTTATGGTCAGACTTCATACACAAGGAACAGTGCAAGATGCTCTTATATTAGTAAGAAGAAGATCCAATATGTTATTCCGCTAGTAGACAGGATGACTAACTGTTTCAGGGCATTTGTATTGACACAAAGTCCAATGTATTTTATTTAGTTTTATTTTGCATTTGTTTGCTGGGATGATCCTTTTGGGCAATTAATGCTCCCTTATGGTGGATCTGCATGGAGATGACATCTGATTATATATTAAAATACTAAGTTACAAGAATGAAAATAAAAGCTACATTAACAAAATCAGTAAACAAAAGCACAGTAAAAATTCAAATGGTTAAAATAAAAATCATGAGAAAAATATATGAAACAAAAGCACAGTAAGAATACGTCAAATATAGTTACTTGCAACATGACTGGAATAGTGCAACATGAAATATGAATGTAAAAGACAGGATATCAATATTGAAATGGTAAAAATGAACAGCAGTATAACTATAGAGCTTTATACACCACATTCATCCATGGTATGTCTGGTATATTAGTATACAATGCTGTTATATCCAAAGTACACATAATCCAGCTTGGCTCTAACTGCATATCAGAGATGATATTCAAAACTTCTGTACGGTAAACTCTCAGTTAACCAGCACCCATGGGGATTGGTAGATGCCAGATAACTGTAGTTTCTGGTTGCTTGAGAGTTGCTGTTAAAAATAGGCCTGATTAGTACTGTACCCTATACTATTTGTTTGTTATGACTTGTTCTTAGGTTGGGGAGAGAGGGAAATTATTCCTATCTTCCTTTTTAAAACTAAAACTCTAAAAAATGTAAGGTATGTTTTTGCAGGGGGGTACAGGAACTGCAACACATGAAAATTGTACTGTATTTCTTCATTTTTTTTTTCTGGTTGCTTGAGTTCTGGATAACTGCTGAGAGTTTACTGATCCTGGATTCTAGATCTGACCCCTGTAACAATGGCTTAAGATATGTCTTAAGAAAAGCCCATAATGGTTCCATCAACAAACCATTACCTGAAACAATGGATCTACCTGGTGGTTGATGAGGATCTTTATGTATTTTGGGAAGCAGGTAAAGTATTTGTGGTAGGGGGTCCTGTACCGTTAAATGAAAAACTACTGATGACTCTAGAATACTGACTTCAGTGTATTTTATTATATAGTATTGGTTTCAATACCTTCCTTATTTGTTTAACAAAACCTGTTCTCACTAAGAATGTTTTTTACTTTAGGGATGAGTGTGAAGCGTACAGCAATGGGTGTGTCTTTCGCACGCATTTATGCAGATCTTTTTATGTATTTCCTATTACAACAAATTATATATGATTGCAATCATAATTTATTTTTAGATGACATTGACATTTGGAGCAGATATTTAGATGATTGCTGGATGGTATGGAAGTCGGATGTGGAATATTTTCAGGAATTTGTTCAATATCTTAAAGACAATAAGTGGGGTATTCAATTTATTGTACATTATGAGACTAACCAGATCTCCTTTTTGGATGTGAATGTGTGTTGTAGGAAAAATGACACATTAGAAAGTAGTGTTTTTCACAAACACACACACACATTTTGGCACCCTACTAGATGCCTCCAGCTGTCATCCTAGACACATTATACATAGTATTCTTAAGTCTCAATTTTTACAGATTTGTAGGATTTGCTCTTCCAATGACACCTTTTATCACAACAGAATGACCTTATTACTAGATTTTGTGGTAGATGATATCAAATACCTCAGATTATTCAAACTAGTCAGCTTGTTCAAACATGTAATAGAAAACAGCTATTAAAGTATCAAGATAGACAACACAAGAACAACGTCATTAGGCTTATTACAAGTTATGGACACAACACTTCTGGTTTTATGGACCTAATACAGAAACATTGGGACATTTTACTAGCAGATGATAGGTTAAGAGACCTTTTTTACATCTAGATGCCTTTTCTCATTTAGGGGAGGCAGAACACTAGGAGGCTTTTTTAACCATTATAAGAACAAAACTCCACGCAGCAGTATGCATCTGACAACACTGGATGGTGGTATGTTAAGGGGTTGTGTTTTGTGTGGTCTTTGTACCTTTTGCAAATATGTTTTGCAGACCAAAGGATTTACTAGTAGCAATACTTCCAAGGTTTTTGATATTCCAATCTTTGGAAATTGCAGTACAAATTGGGTGATCTATATAGTTACATCTTCCTGTTCTGCTTTTTATATAGGACAAACATCACACCCTTTTAGAATGAGGATCTCAGAGCATTTAAGTGACAGTAGGAATAAACATATGTCTAACACACTTTATAAGTACACTATAAAACATTCCATGACACTTTTTAGGTTTACTATTATTGATAAAATTGTAGGGAATAGGAATATAAAGGCTGGTTGACATGATATGCTAAACAAAAAAAGAGAAAACTTGGATTATCAGACTTGGGGGTTTATTTCCCCCAGGTCTGAATAAGCACCTTTAATTCCTTAATTAGTTTATAATGTGGGTGGACCAAATTATTGTGATCTTAAGTATATATACTTTTCTCCCCGGGCCTCCGCTGAAAATGGACATGCATCCAGTCGGACTATCCCGGTCAACAAATGTAAAATAAAAATAAAATAAATAAAAAATATATACTTGTTGTGATGGTGTTGTTTGTATTGAACATACTGATGAAGGCCTTAGTGCCATGGAATTCTCATAAGCTGACCCTTTTACAAAAAATTATATCCAAAAGATTAAAATAAAAATGAAAACGCAGGACAATCCACTTGCTACTTGATATTGCCCTCTTTATTGCGTTTCGTTATAAGTGTTTTTGTCTGGCAGACTTCATCAGGTAGATTTTTAGTGAATGAGGTTACATTTACTCAATATGTTTAAATGTTTCTGAAAAGAGGATGCGGTAGAGAATACCTGTTGCCATTGGCGGTTAGTTTACTGACTGCATAGAATGATTCATACAAACTAGCTTTCAGCCTGATTGGAGGGAAAGTCTAGTCTTCGATTTGCATAGGTGATCTGATTGGTACAGACTAGCTCTTAGTCTTCAATTTGCATAGGTGGTCTGATTGGACCAGCTGTTATTCTACAGAAAACCCTCTAACATTGGAGCACCTATCACAATTATATTCTTATTCTAATTCTTATTTTTGTTTTTTATTTTTTAAAAAAAAGTTAGAAGTGGCATTTGATAAATCAATAAACAGCAACTGCCACTGAATAGGGTTAAATAGCATTGGAGAATGGGAACTTTCAGGCTCTGTGTTCACTTTTCTGGGCTATAGGGCTTCTTATATGTTAAGCATTCCCTTCTGATATGGGGCCCAATGTTCTGTGTGGAGTTCAACTGATCAAAATAAATCATTACACAGAAAATAACACTTCACAGAAGAAAAATAGTAAAAATGTTTTCTTTTTGGGACCCAAAGCTTCATCAGAAAACTAATTGTCTCAGAAAGTCCACTTGATACCTAGAACCTTGATGTGTTATAGCCTTTGTGTATACAATAAACTTTCCAAACAGAATTAAATAACATAAAATGAAAACTCACATGAAAGAAGACAATAAAAAGACAAGTGGTTCCATTTTTTTCAATTACAGAACACCCTTAAAGGAACAAATAAAGTTCATACCAGGTTTATTATATGTAATACACCTTATTTGCCATTACACCTCTTTTTTTTTCTAATATAATATTATTTGATTTTAAGTAAAAAGTTTAAATAGATAGTATTTCAATGGAGATAATATATTTCTGATATTAAAGAATGTGACTTAGGAATATATAAATAGGTGGTTTATATCTGTTGTGTAAAAAGGGATAAGTAATATTATGGGATAAAGTACAACAATGGAGAAGTATGCCAAACTAAAATACCACGAAACAAAAAACACAAAAGCACACTTAAGTCCGGTTCCAGACAAAATGGCCACACAATAAAGCCTGAAGTTTGCTCTCTTTATTAAACTCACTGACTTTAATAAAGAGAGCAACCTTCGGGCTTTATTGTGTGGCCATTTTGTCTGGAACCGGACTTGTGTGCTTTTGTGTTTTTTGTTTCGTAATATTATGGGATGTGGCTTAAGGATTTATTTAAAAATGTCTTATATTCATAGTGTAAGAGAGGGGGAGGTAATAAAGAGAAGATGAAAAAGAAAAGTTCCCAGTTATCTAAGCTAGTACTGGAGTTTAATTGGTAGACAATGGTTGAATACAGCTATATTCTCTTAGTGAGTGTGAGCGTGGCTAGATTCATTTGAAGAATTTCACACTGGAAGAGCTTTGGTCTGTCTTATACAGAGTTGTGCAAAGCTGCATGGAGCAGTACTTAATGCTGTTTATCTCAGCTGGGAAATAAAAAAAGGAAATTAGCAAGGAATTCAGCCAGTACTGCCTACTTCCAGAATACAGTAGCAATTTAATTTTTTGCTACAGAAGTATCACCATTGCTTCTTAAAAGCCAACACTTGACAAAATCTAGTTGAAAACATATAAAACAGTAGCAAAATTAAGGAAAAGCAGAGGAAACCACTAAATCAGATACTAGAAACCTATTAGCAATGTAGTAGCAGGCAATAGAGTGTATAAACATATGAACACATTTTTATAACCAAACAGTAAAAAGTACAGTAAATCTGAATAAAACAGTACTTAACTTATATCATTCACTGTGCAACTATAAGTCTAACAGAAAACAGGTACCTTCCTGCTCTTTAGATGAGGAGTCAGTTCAAAATGCCAACTTTAGAAATTTCAGGACACGTGCTCTCAGCTCAGCCTTCTGAAGCTTTTAAATTAAAATAAAAATCTAGTTGTCTGACTGTGTTTATCCCAGCAGGGAAAATAAAAGAACTAATAGAAAAGTAGCTAGGAATTTAGCCAATACTGCCTACTTTCAAAATACAGTAGCAATTTAGTTTTCTGCCACAGAAGTGTCAACAGTGGTTCTTAGAAGCTAATACACCCAAAGTCAAACAGCTCAATCACATCTCAATGCTTAAGTCTTCACACTTTAAGTACAGGCTTCAGTGGAAAAAATGCATTTAAACTTGATGGTTTATCTGCCTGTAAACCTGCTCTCCAGCGAGCTGCAACAACTTCCGTGTAATTGCATAGTAATTCCTTTTACTCAATCTACAAATTTGTAATACTTGAAAAGAAAAATTGTGTTGGGTGTAAACAGACATGTTGGAATAGAGCATTTCTATTTTTCTCCAATCTAATGTCACTTAAATGTTGTAAAATCTTATCTTTTAATCTTCTATTAATTTTCCCTACATAAAAACCAGTGCAGGCATCACATTTATCAAGATATATGACATTATGTGTACAGCAGTCGGCATAAAGCCTCGGTTGGTGTTCCTTGCCAGTAATCGGATGTATAAAGGTGTTAGTCTTAGCAATCTGCTTGCATGCCTTGCAGTGCCAGCAGCAGAAAGTCCCAAACCTATTGGTGGGGATTAAAGAACCAGCAGAATCAGCAGCATTTTTAGACAGCAGTGGGTGAATATCCCAGATTCTCTTATAAGAACAATATGAATCTCAAATGACCGTTGTTTGTCATGAATGTTTACCCCCAATGCAATTTTTCTTTTCTTGTATTACAAATTTGTAGAATGAGTAAAGGGGTGGCGATCTACATAATTACATGGAAGCTGTTGAAGCTCGCTGGATAGCAGATTTACAGGCAGATAAACCGCCAGGCTTAAATGCATTTCTTCCACTGAAGCCTGTACTTAAAGAGTGAAGACTTAAGCACTGAGATGTGATTGAGCTGTTTGACTTTGGGTATGTTGACTGATAACTAATGATATCCGTAAGGAAGTAGGTGTGGTCCAAATATCACTATTGGATTGGCTATTGTACTGTATAAAAAGTTATAGTTTTTATGGAAGATGATTTGATGAAGGAAGTTTCTGAAAGTGCTTATCCTTTTAATTATGTGATTACATTTATTTTATGGTTTTAAATGTCCGACTCCTCGTGGAAGTTATATTTATAGCAGAAGCACAGAGATAATTACTGAACATATCAATTTATTCTTTTCATTTTAAGACACAGAGCAATAATAAATACTAAAAGAAATAAGGATTAAAATATAGTAGATAGCTTGCTAGATATTTTCACCAAATTGAGTGGAAAAAACGTTGGAGGATTGAGAGGAAGAGGAAATGAAGAAGAAGCAGAAAGAGGGAGAGAAACCGACTGATAAGTTTCAAGATATCTTTAGCAACGATACATGTCTGTATCTCATGGAGCATACAGCAATGGGCTTTACTGATCAAGTACATCTCAAGCTTTTCTCTGCATGGAAAACAGTCGGTTAGCTTATTTTTGTCACGTGTTATTATTTCAAAGGTATGCAGTTGTACAAATAAAATTTCTGTTACCATGATGAGTTCTATACTAATAAATAACCTGTAGCACAGCACACTGTTTTGCATATATTACCAATATGTCATTTATTCATTCATTTTGCCATAATCACTTTTTCTTCTTAAGGTTTGCTGGGTGACCAGAGGCTGTCATCAAAATCAATAAGTACAAGGTCGACAGCCAATCCTGGATAGAATGCCAGTCTGTTACAGGAGACACCAACAGTACAGACACACCTACAGGCAGTTTAGAGGTAATTTTAGGATGCTTTTAGGTTGTGACAGTAAACCAGATACCCAAGCCAAATATCATTTGGACGTAACAATGATATGAAGGCACCACAAAGAAGGCACCATAGAGCCAAGTGAAGTGAAGTAATGGTGCTATGTGTTGTCCAAATATGTCACCCTAGTGCCAATAACACACACTATAACTCAACAAAGAGAAGAAAGTAGGGGCACTAACTTCCTGGGCTCCTAACTTTGATGCAATCATTACTGGTCACAGCCTTAGAGATCACTAAAATAAGAGCATCACCCTAGCTAGCAAGACTCTGCTTCAAGACAACCATAGATGAGAAAGCATTGTGTAAACTGTGCAGCCACACAGAATCACCTCCGTCAAGAAATTAGAAATCTAAATACACTGTCAAAGCTGAAAGAGCACCTTCAACAAGCATGTCTGTGCAAATATTGTGGGATGCTGGGTAATATACACTGGTAACTTTAAGTTGTGTGACAATTATTACTGCAATCAGTCTTGTACATAAAATCATCTGATTGAATCAGTAAAATTCTTATATATATATATATATATATATATATATATATATATATATATATATATATATATATATATATATATCAGTAAAATTCTTATATATATATATATATTATATATATATATATATATATATATATATATATATATATATATATATATATGTAAATATGTAAATACTCAATATTGCTATTTGTATTAACTTTCATAAATGCATTTATTTTCAGTTTACCACTATGGCTCATTTTTTAGATTATTTTAAACACTTTTACTGAATTATCACTTGTAACACAGGCAAACTTACAGTTACATAAAACTAATAAAACCATATTAACAAGTTCAAATTTACAAGAATTATACATCACATATTCATAGGTAGGTACTAGGCTATTGGCCCTAGGACCTATATAAGCCTAGCCAAAAAGGTACCCTGGCTTTCGCTACCCAAGAAAATTATTTTCCTGTGCCCCTGTCGAGCAGAGCCACAGAGGTGATACCTGGGGTTAATTTCTTATTTCCCATCCAATCATCAAATATTTTTCTTGAAGAGTGCTAATGAGGAGCTTTGTTTGATATAGATAGGTAGTTTGTTCCATAATATGGGAAGTCTCTGGGACAAGAATCTATCTCTCCAGTGTGTTCTGTTTATTGTGATGACAAGGTTTAGGTCCCTAGAGCATGTAGCTCGGAGGGATTGGGATTTCTTTAAGTGGGGCATGTCCAACAGCTCTGGGTTTGACATAGCTTTGTATGTTAGGCAGAGATCGCCTATGAGTAGCCGATATGCGATGGAGTAAAGCTGGAGTTTTTTGAGGTGGTCTACGTAGGGCATCTGTTTGAGGCTGGTAATCCTCTTTGTGAGGTATTTCTTCGGTCTTTCCAGTTGTTGTAGATGTCTTGTGGGGTACATACCAAAAGGGAATTTGTACTCTATAATGGTTCTAATGAGTGATGAGTAGAGGGCAACAATGACCTCTTTTTTTCCTGGATGAGAAACCTTTTGTGATGAGGTGTGCCATGTAGAAGGATTTCCTGACTACTGTGGCAATATGATTATCAAAGGAAAGACTAATGTCCACCTGTGTCCCAAGGTCTCTTATCACACTTTCGTTGTTAAGTAGACTACCACCTATGTGGTAGCTCATGGGTACAGAGTTTTTACCAAAGGGGATGACAATGCACTTTTTGGCATTGAGCTTGAGGCCACTGCTTTGACACCAGGCATCTGTCTCAGTGATTCCCTTTTGTAGGATGTCCACATCATTAGGAGTTTCGATTATGGCTCCTAGTTTGCAGTCATCTGCGATCTTTGTTAGCCAAAGACCTTCTGTGTTAGCCTGTACCTCAGAAAAGTAGATACCAAACAGGAGAGGACCCAGCACTGAACCCTGTGGTACTCCACTTGTCACTGGTCTGAAGTCGGATTTGGAGTCTGCTACTTTCACAGTGTGGGTTCTGTCAGTGAGCCATTTAGCAATCCATCTTGTGACATAGGGATTTATGCCTAGTTTAGTGAGTTTATCTATAATTCCAGAGTGGGGGATGGTGTCAAAAGCCTTGGCTAGATCTAAATAGGCTGTGTGAACCACTTTACCCTCGTCTACAGCTTTGGTGACTGCTTCAAAGAAGTCTATCAGGTTTAGGAGACATGATCTGCCTTTTACAAACCCAAACTGGATGGGTTCCAGATTTTGGAGATTACCAATGTCTTTGTTTATAAGTTCCATGATGATGCTTTCCATGGCCTTGCAGACCAGGCTCGTTAGGCTAATGGGGCAGTAGTTCCCAGGGTCTGTGTTGGATCCCTCTTTGTGGAGTGGGATGACCATCACTGTGCACCATTTAGTGGGCACAAAGCCTGAAGTGAGGCTATGATTGAACATGGTGCTTAGGTGGGGTGCCAGTTCATTCTGCAGTTCATGTAGAATGCAGCCTCGGATGTTGACAGGTCCCATGAATGCTGTGTTCTTGGCTTTGGAGAGTGTGTTTTTTACCTGTGCAGCCATGATTACAGGAACTTTGCATTCTTCGGGTATAGAGATGGGCCCTTTTGGGGGTGAGGGGGGGGGGTAAACTTAGCACTAAACCTATCTGCCAGGATGTTGGCAATATCAGTTGGTTCATCATATTTAGTGCCATTGTGCTGTAACTCAGAGCAGATTTGAGTGTTGCCATTGAGATTCTTGACATAGCTATAGAATGCTTTGTGGTTGTCTTAAGAATCAGTGGTGATTTTGTTTTCATAACTAGCTTTGGAGGATTTTATGAGGGATCTCAGCTTCTTACTGAGGCTGACCAGGGAGTTCCTCCAATCATGGGATTTTACTGTTTTTTTGCAACAGTTTCTTTCGTATGTTGTAGAATTTGTTTATGACAGGGGACCACCAGATTGGCTTCCTTTTTTTGGAGGATAGCATTTTGGTTCTGTTAGGGATAGGACAATCCATGCACTCGTGTAAGTGCTTATAAAGTGCATTTGTGAAGGATTCAGTAGTCGTACCTTTATTGTCCGTCTGCATGGGTGTCGTGAAGTTTTCCACTTCTGTCTTAAGAAGCATGAAGTTGGCTTTGGAGAAATTTTTTACGGTGGTTTCCTAATGGGGGGGTGTGGGTGGGATGTGGATATCTAGGGTGATTAGCTTGTGGTTGGATCTGACCAACGAGGAATTGACCTTTGGTGTGGAACACTAGTCACCCATGTTGGTAATGACCAGGTCTAGGATATTGCTGCCCCTGATGGGGGTGTGGATAAGTTGATCCAAGGCATTGGAATTTATAAATTCCAGAAAACGTTGAGCAACAGAGTTGCTACATGAATAGTTTTCCCAGTTAATGGTGGAGTAGTTGAAATCACCCATTATTAGGGTGTAGGGTTGTACCCTAATATTTTCCACTGTATCAAGAAATGAGGAGTGGGAAATCTTGGGGCATGGTGGGGTATCTGTAGCAAGTTACAATTTGGATTGCGGTCTTTCCCAAAGTTCGTTGCACTTGGATGATCTCGGATGCATTATGCTGAGCAACTAGCTTGGAGGTGTGGATATCCTTAATGAATATGGACACGCCTCCACCTTTAGTGTTTCAGTCTAGGTTAGGTGTCTGAAAGGTGTGGTATGAATTATAGCCTGGTAATGCAGGGATGCTCTCTGGAGCCTTGAACCAGGTCTCTGTCACTGCACAGATGTCGATGTTCTCCATTTTAAGGAGTGCCTCGAGTGAGTGCATTTTGAGGTTTAGACTTCTAGCACTGAGTAGCATTACCCTCAGATTTTGCATGCTTGTACCTGTTACAGTGGTGAATTTGTCATTTGAACCTTGCCTACAAAAGGCACTATAGGGGTGGCAAGAGCCTTAGCCAGTATCTGGAATCCCAAGGGTGACAGGTACAGACAATCTCTGGCAAAGCATTGTGGTCTGTCGATCATGTCATCCCAGGCAGACAGATACTGGATCCCCTTAGAATGACACCAGAAGCTTAGCCAATTGTTGAAGTCAATCATTTTGTCCTTGTACTGTGGTATCATTCTGGGTGATGGCAGGATGCTACTCAGGGCTAGGGTCATACCTGCCTGGGCTACATGATCGGAGAGCTCCTCCATGTCTCTTTTCATATAGTCCAGGGAGGTATGTCTCAGGTCATTCACACCAACATGGACAATGACAGAGTCATATTTGTACTTGTTGTGGAGTGATCTGAGTGCATGCATTATGTGGTGGATCCTGGCACCTAACAGGCAGCTGACAGTAACTTTCTCCTTGTTTAGGCTGGCGAGTGGAACATCAGTGTGCCTGACTATAGAGTCACCTTTGACTAGAGTGTTGGGTACGTTGTTATGCCTTATTGGCTGTGGTTGAGTGGCACACTGAGTTTGTGGGCTATATGTCATTTTGGTTGTGTTGGGGGGGTGGAGGTTGCTTGTGTTTTTGCTTTGGAGGTCTCTGTTGCTTGAGCAGATTTTTATTGAGAACCTCCACGAATGTAGGTGTGTGTTTTGTGTTTCTATGTGTGTGTTTTGGTGGTGTAGGTTTTGAGGGGCTATGTGATGAGTGTGGTGTGGTGCAAGTGTTTACCTTCTCCTCTTGACTGTCTAGTCCAGTCTTGGGTGAAGAGAGCTTTGCTTCCAGTTTGGCTATATAAGTGCATCTCTCACAGGTTGTAGTGTTGGGTAGTAGGAGGAGAGGATTCCTGTGTACATGAGGCAATTGCTGCATTGCCCCAAGATGCCTAGATTCATCAGGTCGACAGGAGAAAATACCAGGATCTGACCCTTAGACATGCCTGGATAGCTGCTTATTTATTAAGTACTAAAAACTTTTTTCCTCTAGACAAGTGAGGAAAGTTGAGTGCTCTAGTAATTTGTAGCTTATTTAGTGCTTACAACAAGTTCTGAACAAGTGTTGAGCAAAGAAACAGATTTGAGTGCTAAAACTAAAAAACTGGCTAGTTCTAAGGGAAAATTTGAAGAGCACACTTTATGGTGCCTGGAATAGTTTAACCCTAGCTAAGCGGCAATGCATAAAGTGTACTTTTTTTTAATATAACAGTAGCAAATGAGCAAACTGCTGTTTTACATCATATAGTCAAAACATCATTCCATAGTTTATTCAATTCCCGCCTTCTGTTAAACCTCATTCCTTCTCCAAAACATTTTCTACATTTATTGTTCCCACAATTTCCATTTTTTCACATAATTTATTAATTTAATCCTACCCTACTTTTCTAAAAATCCCACTTCCTGTTCATTTATCTCTTTTACAATATTCACTACTATGAGTATAGTTGGTTTAGATTTTGGTTTCCATTTTCTAGTAATTGCTTTTTTGGCAGCCACTAGAATAAAACTTAACAAGGCCTTATTATGCCTTGGCAATGCATATCATGTATCCTAGCTAAAAAAAAAACAAAAAACAAAAAAATAATTTCCTTAGTTACACTCATTTGCTCACCCAGTATTCCTGACACAGTACTCTGTGGGAATTTTTAAAGTCTGCAAACTCATTACACTCTGAGAACATATACTCCCAGGTACCTCTTTCTTCCCCATTATACCATCAACATTTGCCATCTAACCGAAGGAAAATTCTTTGGAATTTGCTTAGGGTATAAAAGTATCTACACAAACACTTTCAGGCAAAATTCCTAAATCTTACAGATTTTGTTGCATATTAGGGAATCATACACGTACTCCAATTGTTTTTTGTGAATTACAGATCTGATTTATCTTCCCAGTCTTTTCTGAACTCTTCTGACTGATTCCTATAGTTATCATGCAGTATTTTATATGTCCTAGTAATTATTCCTTTTTTACAGCAGCTTTTGTTCTAGATTTAACTAAAAACTCAACCAGTGCAGGTCTTTCATTTGGGATTCCCCTGTCCCTTCCTCTTTGTCTAAGGAAGGCAATCACTAGCCTGCAATCCAAATGTCTTCTTGGCCTTCTTCCATTCACTTACCCTTTCCTCTCGAATTATTTGTTCCCAGTATCTTGGTTCCTTTGCCAGCTTCCACCAATAAATTCCAGTCCCCACTTGCCTTATTGTCTGTTTCCCTAATTGCAGTCAACCCTATTGGCAGAATCTCCTTTCTCCATTCCCATGTTGGCTTAGTTCTTAGAATACTGTCTGCTACTTTATGAATATAATATTCTGTATCTCTGTTGTTATTCTCCTTAAGGATCTGTACCCAAAATCCCATTCTTTCCTTGATTATTGACCCCCCAATTCATCATCCCTTTCCACTGTGAATTGTAGTTTTCTGCCTGTGTTATGTATAAGAGCCTTAACTGTGTAGTTCTAAAAACTCCCTTCAAATCAATTAATCCTAAACCTCATCATTCTGTTGGGGGCCAGAGACAGAATTCTCAGGAAGGGAATCACTAAAGGTAGCTGGAGGCTCTGACATGTGGAGAAAGTGCAGACATGCTAATAAATCTGATAATTTCCACATATTTGTAAGTTGGTATCGCCAAGACACTGACAGATTGAGGTGGGAGTACGGAAACAACTCTGCTTGCAGTCACGTAATATTACAACTGAAGATGGCCAACAAATTTCTCTAGTGAAGAGGTTTATTGGGACTCTATACACTAGTAGGCTGCACACTAGTAGGCTAGTGGTGGGCATCTACTGATGGCTGAAAATTGGCAAAAGAGGTGTGTACTCCAAGATTTTCCAAAAAATGCTGTTCTAGAACTTGCTCTATAAGCACCATTCAAAATATGCATGAATCCATCTAGCACATATATGTAGGGGATTGAGAATATGGGAGTGGCTATGGGAGGATATGAGGTACATGCGCAGGCATGTATATTGATCTGTTACCCCATGGTGGCTATGAGAGGGTTTGGGACACATACTGGCTTATACATTGATCTGTTACAGAGTATACTGACGTCATAAATACATTAATGAAAAAATGGCATTTTCTGAAAAGTCATTTAGGAAGGAGTTTAAATTTTGTACTATGCACATTTCATTTTCATCTTTTAATGTACCTTCTTACTTGAAGGAAATTGTGCTTGGCATGCCCCATCTCTGTTTTCCTAACATCCATGTATAATCAAAGCCACAGAACCAAATACTTTTCTATGTACTTAGTGATATATATTACTGTGATTTGCTAATATATATTACTGTAATTCGCTTAGAAGTAGAAGTAGCACACAGAACGTTAAGACTGCTGAAAGAAGGTAGGAGCCTGTAGCCTTATTGCATTCATCGGTTGTTTGAAAATTGCTACCAGCCTTGGCTTTGAATACAGACACTGGCTGCTGCATCTTTCTGAATTCTGTAACATAAAACAGAGCTCCAGTGATTCACTATGGAGAAACGAAATATCAGATGGCCTTCACTTAAAGCCCAGTAAAGACAGACTAAAGGAAAATAATTTTTGAAAAATATTCTCCAACTCTATAACCAAATTTGACAGCTGTCATCCACTGACAAAATGTTATTAACTGTTACAAAAGGTAAAACCTCAGCTGGTGACGTTTTGTACTCATATTTCCTGGCCAAAATTTGGAGTTCCCTTCCTCTCATTCTAAGAAACACTGTAAACTTCAACTCTTTTAAGTTGCAAAAAAGAGAAAACCTGAAAGATACATATGTCTGAGCATGCATAACTCCTAGATGGTAAATGTCTGCCCCTCATTTCCTCCTAGTCTTTCCAAGCACTATGCCTTTAGTTACCAGTCCAAATTCTCGTCCTTGTCCTCTCCTGCTTCCTTCTGCTTATTCTAAAACATTCTTTCTCATCTCTTAATACTAATTGTCCATTTTCTTCCTTTGTTCTCATTCTACCCAGTTCATGTCCAAATATGTTTCATAACTGTTTAGGTACTGCTGCTTTTACTGATACTCTTACTGATTGTCGTACATAGGTTCATAGGATGATAGTAGGCTATAGGCCTGGAGGCCCTCATAAGCCTAGCTAAGAATTTTACCCATGTTCCCACAAAGTCAGCACCTGTTTCCCCTGTCCAGCAGGTACACAGGTGGGATCCCAGGGGTGTATTTTCTGTTTCCCATCCAGTCATCCAGGTTTCTCTTAAAGAGGGCTAGTGAGGTACTTTGCTTGACATGGAGAAAGAGTCTATTCCACAGACGGGGGAGTCTTTGGGACACAAATCTATCCCACCAACAAGTTCTATTAATGTCACAGACCAGGTTGAGGCCTTGCATGTGGGTTGCACATGTGGAGTTTAACTTACGGATATGCAGCAACTCCATCAAGGCTGAGTCTGAGATGGCCCTGTATGCCAGGCACAGGTACCTCTAATCAGTCTGTAAGAGAATGAGTAGAGGGACAGGGCTTTTAGCCTATCTGCATAGGACATGTGTTTGAGACCCTGGATTTTCCTGGTCAGAAACCTCTGTGATCTCACCAGCTGCTGCATGTGCTTGGCAAGGTACATGCTGAAGGGGCTATTGTACTCAATAATGGGTCTGGTAAGGGAGGTGTACAGGGATGTCATGATCTCCTTGTTCCTGGATGAAATACCCTTACTTATGAGGTGGGCCATGTAGAAAGCCTTTCATACAATGGAAGCAATGTGGTGGTCAAAAGTCAGGTATCAGCCTCGGTGCCCAAGTCCCTCACAAGTGATTGTATGCTTAGTGCATTGTTATTAATGTGATAATTAGTGGGGACACCATATGTATTGATTACTTGTATGTCTCTCATTACCATACTCTTTATGTAATGGATTTTCTGGATTTTTTCCCTGGAAAAAAAATGTCAAACCTCATTACATGATGCTATTAATTAAAGATACTCTGATTACATTTTGTATATTTGTTGAGTACTTGCTTAACTATGTTTACAATGATCTTTAGCAATGTTGTAACTTTTCCGGAGCTTTTCTCCCTGGGCCTCCACTGAAAAGGGGATACCTTTCTGCCTAGTCACACTATCCCAATAAACAAGTGCAATAAATATAAATAATTGATATAGTAAGGTGTGTATGATAGTCAGGGGTTGGGAGTTTAAGCATTCACATATCTCACAGGCATCAAGAATTAACAACAGCATGAATAATGATACTTTTTAACAGTAGAGTTTGTCTTACACATATCAACTTTCAGTATCCAAGATCCCATCGTCTGTTCAAGCAGGCTGTATTTGTTCTACATAATATATCATATCATCTCTGTGTTTAATGTTTTATGGCAGCAGAATCAACTAGCATTTCTCCCATTTTTTTTTTGTTTTGTTTTTTGCTCCAGGTTTATGTAGGAATGGCAGCAAATGAAAAACATATTTCAGACAAAAGTTGCTCAATTTCAAGACGTGTGTGTGTGTGGGGGGGGTCATTGGAGGAGTGGGAATACTAACTTTGTGAAAAAAATGAGGCTGTGCATATTCACAGAAGCAGTGGCAATTGTTGGAATGGCCTATCAGCTAAGAGTCATGGCAGCAAATACAATGCTAGGTTTCAAAAATAAGATGGGAAGCAAAAAATAAAATTGGAAAGAAATACCTAGATGAATAATGACAAAATCAAAATATCAAATGAGATCTGCACTGATGCATGGGGTAGGGTAAAATGTATGTAATGTGTAGACTCAAAGAAGATATTGAGTTAACACAAGTAAGACATTTTGCATGTTGTTTCAATGATAGAACTAGTCTGTCTATCACTCTGTCTGTCTCTCTATCTCTCCATCTGTCTTAATCCCTGAAAATCTTTATCAGTACTGCTGATAGAGCAAAATTAAAGAAAGGTAAACTTTTTATACCACCAGAGAATTTGCTGCTTTTCACACATCAGAACTTAACAATGTTAAAGTTTCTGTACCACTAAACAGTCTGATGCGGCTTTCCAGAACTGCACATACCAAAAGCCTTATAACATCCTTTCATTAAACTGCGGGCCTCCAGACACCTTATTAACTTAAGGAGATTCCATGTGTTATTTATTTCAGGAATTCCATTACAGCTGCCTGTTGTATCCATACTGAGTTTAGCCTTTGGATTTAGGTATCCTAGCAGCTTAATGAGAACCTCCGTGTTACATAAGATGAGTTGCTGAATTACATTTCCAGTGTAAGAACTACATATCTGTTTACTAACAGGCTTTAACATTTATATCTACCTGGATTCAAGACAGCCTGATTTATTAGCATTATGAAGTGGGGAGGGAGGCTTGCAAGAGAGTCCCCAGCCTATGTGTGCATCTGTAATTCAAGAATTAAATAAAATATTCTTTTTTTCCAAGATAAAAGGGTCTGTATCTGGAAATTCTTTCCCACAAACTGAAAGCACTGTGATGATAGTATGATTAATCTCTGACTAAGTACTGCTGACCCCATCATTACCAGCCCTAGTATGCAAAAAGCAAAGTATTACGAGGGGGGAGGGGACACAACTTCAAGCCAAAGAGGATTCTAGGCTAGCTATTCTTACACTAACATGGACATGACATCAGATGAAGCGCCTGCTAAAACACCATGTTTGGAAGATCACTGGCTGCAGTAATTTCTGAATAGCAGAAAAAATAATGTTTGCAATTGTCATCATCTGCCATTATGTCCCTAACAGGTGTTCCAGTACACTTCATCTCAGCAAGTACTGTAACAAGATAGCTGGAAAGACCCCGAACTACAGTGCGTACATACACAGACACGCACACACATACACAAACGCACATGGGCACACACACAAAATAATACTTGTTGGGCTGCCATGCAAACACTAAAAGAGATTAGCCATGCTGCCAGGTTGATAATGATACAGTATAGGACAGGATAGGTTAGCAGTGATAAACACTCCCCACTGAAACTTTAACTTGAACTGCACTTAACAGCTTCCTTTTCATGTCAGATAAGCACACTAAGATGTTATTGCTGTCTGTAAGCTAAAGATTTGTATAGGTGTTAGTACATGTGGGGCCAAAAGGGCATCTTTTACAATCATCACTGAACATACTTCTGTACTATAAGAGAAGACCATCCTTAATTACCTGTATATCAGCAGGGCTGGCTAAATAATTGTTCTGCCCTACTTTATAAATAATTTTAGGTGAGGATAACTGTTTCCAGCTGAAGCACTCAGTGTAGATGCAGGTGATATGAGCAGAGTGTGTCTCAGTGAAGAAACAGGGCAGTATAGCCTTAGAAGGGGCTATAACTCCGTTTAAGTTGTAGGTCATTCAGGTAACTAACTTCTAAGAAATGTAAGTATCAAAAAGTGTTTCAAAGATATGAATGATTATCTTCACTACCATGTAATATGATAAGTTATGATATGCAACTGTGCTATGGTTCCTATGTGCAGCTTTAGCAGCCTGGAGTTATAATTAGAAATTTAACCTGTAAACAAAGATAAGAGCATGAAAGTTCAAAAGATAAATTATTAAAAGGGAGGTACTTACGTTTCTATGGGAATCTGGTTCTGTGATTTTGCTGAGGGGGAGAAACAGCTGCAGCACATAATCCATAGGATGACCCAGCGAACTGCAGCCCAGCTAAGCAAATGACAACTCATTTTAATGAGCATTTTCAATCTTCTCCAGGTTAACACAGAGAGGAAAATCAGCCCAGAAATCACACCTGCAGAGTCTTACAGCTATACTTTTAATGGACATTCCAAAATTCAGAATGCAAAATACTTATATCCCACCATCCATCCACAACACATTTTTCCCATCCAAATATGCATTCATTTTGTTTTGGAGTTTTACTTTCCTGTCCAGAGATTTTTTTTTGTTTCCCACTCTTTATCTCCTCTGCATTTTTATTTTCTTTTCCAGATCACACCTTAGTTTGTCGATTCTTTGTGGGAATCACAAGTAATCTAACAAGATTCAATACTGCTAGCAATCACTGACTGATGCACCCTGGGTTCACTTTCCATGTCTGGAACCTGCTGAAGCAAAAATGTTCTGAAATTAGATGTTGGAGACCACATCAGAAAATAGGTACCAATCCATAACAACAGAGATGTCCACTATCCCTTATTCACTCAGAGAGGGTCCTGATTTGGGACACAGCTAATAAAAATAGTATCCAAGGGACTTTGCTGCCCCCCTGTAAACATAAGATTAATGGAATGGATACTAGCAGTTTTCTGTTTCTCTCTCTCTCTCTCTCTGTCTTTCTCTCTCTCCTGGTTGTAGCATAATCCAGTCAGACTTAATCCCCTGTCCAGAAGCAGCACCAGGGCTTTTGTGAAGTGTGTGTGTGTGGTAGTGTGTGCTAGTAGGGGGTTGAAATCATAAAGGATTACTTTGAATTCTGAAGACGGGACACTGCCTATTCTCTCAGAGAGCAGAAACCTCCCCCCCTAGCCAGTCTGTTAAAGTGATAGAAGCAATATGTCCTAATGGGAGGTTTGGCACTGGAGGTTTTGAACTTTGCCCTTCCTAACAAGCAATGTTTTTATTTTGTGGACATTATCTCTGTGTAATTGCGCAGTCCAACTCTGTTATCAGCTGACAGATGCAGTCCATTTCCTTTTTTCTATTATTTTCATATTCTTTTCACTCATCATCCTGGTGTATTAGGATGATTAAGATGAGAAAAGCCAGCAAAAAAGGAAGCAACTAGTGCACACTGCACAATGGAATAGACTGCAAGATTTTTTTATTTCTCTCGAACACAACTACTTTACTTCATAAACAGGACCCATCCTTCAGTATTAAATCAGCAAAAGGAAATTTGCCTTACTATGTTCGTCATAAGAATTCCATTAGCATGGTAGCAAACATAGTACTCTAAGGTCAAGAGGGACAGAGGGGCTAATGACTCTTTGCTTCCTGTATTTATGCACAGATAGAAACAAGTAAATAACCATAAGATGGGCAGAATTACCATATTTCCATTTTGAATTACTGGGTTCATTAAGGGTTTGTTTTATTTTGCTATAAACATAGCTTATGAAAACAGAACTTTTACTTCTTACTACAATCTGTCCCCACTTGCTGTGCCTGCTCTTTTTCGGTCTGTTGACATTATATTGAATGCAATATGAACTTGAACCTTCAAATGGGTCCCTTTTGAATGAGCTTGGCCCTAGTGTGGTTCTGGCCATCAATGAGTGACCCACCTCCACAGCCTATGACCAGAAGGATGACAGCCACTGACTATATTCACTATATCCACAAGAATGCAGGTTAATGACAGTTGCAATAAATATCCCACCAGTGCGCCATAGAGAGGGGCATGTTGATGGTACTTTTAGTTAATGTTCTTCTGTAAACAATAAAACTGTAGCTTCCTTTGCTATCAGGATTCTGTATTACTGCTTGACACTGAAACTCCTGAACAAGATCAGTTATGCTTTAACAAGCAACCAAAAAATATACTGTATGTTTCTCATAATTGTTTTATAGTAGTGATATGAAGTAAACTTCATTTTTCATAATGCCTACAACAACCTCGGGGAGACAGCTTTATCTTTAAATGTCTATATTGATAAACCTGGATGGATTGTAATTACAAATTTCATATTTTTATAATAAATTCTCAGTTTGCTACATGCATGTGTTCCCACACACACACACACGTGCACGCGCATATCCTTTCATCTGAGGTGTAATCCATGCATGTATCTTCATTAGTAACTAAAACAAAATATAAATGTTAACATTTTAAAATAGGTCTTTAACTGCATAGCAAGTAATATAACAAGAATGTACCACACTGGACACAATTGCCCTCTTTCCACCTAATTTTCTGACTTTGTATTACATTTATGATTTCTCAGATTTAAACTTTTTAATCTACTAAACTTTGTACAACATTGCACCACTAGTGGAGAAAACATGTCTTTCCCTTCTGAGTGGCTTTACAAACTGTTTATGCAGATCAACAAAAACAAAAACAATCAAACTGAAAATTGTAAAAGTTGTGCTAACATTGACCCCAGTCTTGGCAAATGCTATCCCCTACGAAAATCATGACGTGGTGTGTACCTGCCACCACCCATGTACTGAAGTGTGTAGAAAGTAGGCATGAAACCATGCGACTCACTGCTCTGTAATAGGAACAATGTAAATAATTAAACAAACTGTGTACGTTCAGACTTTGTTACCAAACGATAATGCAGGAACAAAATACATCTCAAAATGTAGCACTAGACATTGTGAATTGACTATAGACATTCTGGTGGAGTTAAGAAAGAAACTATGCAGTCAACACTGACTTGAGCATTTGACTTTGGTCCAGTGAGTAGCATAATTTCACATCTAAAGAAATTGCTCATTGGTCCATATCTGTAAATAACATTTGCTGGCATCTTTAATGACCAGCAACAACTTAAACTGTGGCTATATACAGCAGGCATTTCCTTACAACATACCAGCATGCAGATGTCATGAAACATGTGTTTATTTATTTGCTTATTTATTTATTTATTTTTGCTTTTATTTATCTATAAGGGGTAACTTACCTCAGCTAACTCTGTTTTTATGCACTGAGAACAAAAGGGCTCATACTACACATAAACAATAACATTAGGCAAAAATTACAAATGCCAATGTCCCTTCCTGTTAAATTGGATCATTTAATTGACCCATTGCAGGAAAACAGGGAAACAACATGATGGAAAGGTTCAAGAGCTATAAATTACAGGTGGGAGCATCCTTCATTACAAAACAAGAGTGAGAGCAAAGAAAAAATGAATGAAGGCTGTGACGACCCACCACTGGACCAGTAGTCAAAAAGCCTCAATCCTCACCAATGGCACCAGTGGGGGATGTACACTGAGAGGATGACAAGGTACACACACAGTATTTCTAGATGCAGTGAGCTGCACCCAGTGCAATTTCTCTTAAGAGCACACAGAGACCACAGTCAGTCCAGGCCTGTTTTCTCCCTCTTTCTCCAGATTCCAGTAATACTCCCCACTGGCACAGCTATAGCGTTGAGATCTCAGCTGAGTGGCCAAGCCAGTCCTTGCCCAAGTAGCTGACATATACACTCTTTGAGGTTTGATTTATACATGCACAAACACCTGGGAAAGGCTGACACAGGTTTGCTAGCTATGCCCCCTTTTGTCCAGACTATAATGATAGCTTAACCAATAGCAAGGCTATGAGGAGTGGCCCACACAGTGTCACCAAATAAATATGCAAGTACTCTCAGAAGAAAATACTCAGTATATATTCACAGTGACATCAGAGTTCAAAACCACAGGAAATATTTAAAACAACATTGCAGGACAGTTTTAAATAAATAAAGAAAAATATCTTAACTAAGCTTTGCTATATTCCTGACTGAATCTAAGAGAATTATTATACCCTTGTTAACTTACTTGAGAGCAAGGCAGATGTGGTGAATGGTTCTGGTCAAGTGCAAGACAGAATACAGAATGCTGTGTCTCTCTCAGAGACTACTCAAATTAATATCTCAAATATTACTGCTGGGCTAGCTTGCAGAATGTCATAATTTCTTGTCATTTGACTTTTAGTCCCCAGGCCCAAAACAACCATTGATGGCAGCTGGTAGAATTTAGCATCTACCTGTAAAAATCCTCAGATCTTTGGCAGATGCTGCAAGTCATAAAACAATAAAATACTTCCAAGACAATACAGAACGTTCCCTAGCTTTAGACATTGTGTCTCCTTGCTGCATTGAAACTGAAAGATACCATCTGTTATTGCGTAGCTTTTTGTTGTTGTTGTGTCTTTCGGCTTTTCCCGGTTAGGGGTCGCCACAGCGGAACTCCGGTCCGCTAATGATTGGCAGTAGATTTCTACGTGCCGAGTTGCCAGCTCTGATGCACAACCTTCAACGAAGGTATGCCCATTCACGCATGTCTCCACACAGAAGACGCTTTAGATGAGAATCGAACAGGACAACATCTTACTGTGAGGCGACAACGCTACGGCAGCACCACCACAGTGCATCTGTTATTGTGTAGCCATAAATAGCCATAAAGTAATTTAATTTCAGCTATTTTTCTGAAGTTTTGCTGGACTGAAGTTAACATCCTGTGTTCCACTTTCCACTGTTAAAATAAGTACATTTAAAAAGCTACAATAGTACATGTACATTTCTGTTCTATTCCAGTAGGGCATGCTTTGGTTACATTTTAAGCACAAGCACTTTATAAAATATATTTTTCAACACACAGGTTTGCACAAACCTAGTTTGATATATCCATGCCATACAGTTCTAATACATTTGTGACACAAGCATCTTATATGAATCATGCTGATATTCATAAATGACATATAATTATTTACAAAATTCCAGATAGCTGGGCTGGCAGTACCTCCTTTCATTACAAAGGCTATGGAGGTAAAATGTTTAGATGAACATGAAGTATTTCCTAGCAGTAGACATGAGAGATGCATGGTATAAACTGGTAATAATGCTTCCCTGTATGTGGCATTCAAACAATACTGCCTTAAATTCCTGTGGGTCAGTGAAAGTTCTTATGACAGTGATTTCAAAGGAGAGGCTGTGCATTAATGC
This sequence comes from Protopterus annectens, assembly GCF_019279795.1. Classification (NCBI taxonomy): domain Eukaryota; kingdom Metazoa; phylum Chordata; order Ceratodontiformes; family Protopteridae; genus Protopterus; species Protopterus annectens. The sequence continues at coordinate 132,301,673 of NC_056745.1, forward strand.
AGCTTATTCCAAAGCAGATACAGTTTCACCACAAGGCATAGTCCATGTCGTTCATTCTCAAACATCTGTTTAGTTTCTACAAGTTTTCACTGAATATTATCTTTTGCAAAGTTTTGACTTCATTTGCAATTCTACATAAAGAAATTGCTTAATATACATATTATGTAGTTTTTGTTTGTTTTGATTTTTTATTGATTTATTCAATGAGTATGTCAGCTAGTCTAAGACCATTTTCAGCCATGTGTGTGTGTGTGTGTGTGTGTGTGTGTGTGTGTGTGTGTGTGTGTGTATGTATGCATATATATGATATATGTATATACATACACGTGTGTGTATATATATATATATATATATATATATATATATATATATATATATATATATATATACACTCTACCTAAGACCAGGTGCTTGGTGAAATGTGTGCACATACATAAACAAGCCGCTCCAGTACATCCAGCACCAACCAAAAATCCAAATACCCAGAATGAGTATTGGTAAACCCAAAATCAGCAACAAAACTCCATTCCAGGACAAGGCATGTTAGCATCCATATATTTTATTGTCCAACTCACAACTGTGCATACACAAACCTAGGTTTCGCCCCCTGACGTCATCAGTGTGTATTGCAATCAGAGAACAGTGACATACTTATACCCCATTCCTTCAGTCATTTATTTAAAGGCACCATATACCCAGTAACTAAATTATTAATATTATTAAACACAAAGAACCCCAAACAACATATAGTATACTATAAAATATAGGTACCATTACTTCAATTACTTCCTAATATTTTACTATTTCAACTGCCTAAAATGCCTTGTACCTACTATGCCTAAAATCATTTTACCAATGGTCGTTTAGACCTGGTTTAAATAATGCTCCTAAATACACAATCCACTTCCTTTCTTTTTCAGTTAATATTCTATGTTTACTAACTACCGTTAAATTTTCCCCTACTACCTGATCAATACCTAGAAAAATGAAATTTGCTCCTGCATGCATTTGAGTGTGTTTATACAGTGTGTTGGATATTATGAATATAAGGCTGAAATTAATTATGTTGTAAATATGCTGAAAGAAAAGGTTTGCTTGAATATATGTATAGAGTTTAAAATGTGCATTCATACTATATGTATAACAGACAGGATTCTCTTCACAGCATCAGAAAATGCCTAACAAAGCAATACTGGAAAACAAGCATTACATGATTTTCTCATGTTTGCAGAACAAATATCTATTAGCAGACATCCTTTTTTATAAATTCAGCAATACATGATGTATTTTCTATAGGAACAGCTTATACAGATGTTTCCTTTCAGAATGGCATGCTCACATCAGCAAAAGTGCTTAAATCACAAAAGGACAATAGAAAAGTCTAAAAACAGACATTATGTGACTTCCTACAGAAGGCCAAGAAAAATATACCAAGTGGAAATAACAATCTGTGTGCATGACTAGCTCTGTATATAGCAATTGTAGTAATTCAGTTATGTGAGAGAAGGACAGAGAGAGGTATTTTGTAGAAGTCACCATTCATATCTGTAATTAAGGAAAACTTTGTAAATATATGCTGCAAATCTGACAGAAATACGTGTGGCTTATTATAAAATAATTTATTTGTAACTGTGCTTATAGCTGCAAAATATATTTCTTTATCAGTGTGCAATTTGAAAGGCATGGTGCTTTAAACAGACTACAGATGGAGTCATGCAAAGCTCTGTGTCTCTGATTCAGCAGTAAACAGCACAGCAAGACTGTGTGTCTTAAGAAGACTTTGGATCCAGCAGGCATAGGAACAGAGCACACGAATTACCATACATTTTTCACAGTGCACTCCGTACTCTTTTACAATTGATGTCACTTATGTGTAATGCTATTCTCTGTCTAAAAGATAAAGAGGTCTGCCCCACATTGGCACACCGCCATATAAACCACCCATTCGCTACTGCATGTGATCAAATATCTTATGTCATATACCTTGGGAGTATTTATAGACGTAAATTACTTGGTTTTAGAAACAACCTTACAGTGAACACAATGTCCACAATATGTACTACCCATTATTTTGCTAGCCTGGTTGTTTCTAACATATTTTTGACTCTTCTTAAAGTTAGTTAAACTTTCACCTATGGTCTTCCCTTTCCTATAACCAAAGGAACATTGTGAGTCTATTAGTGTATCCAAAAACCTGTCGGTTTTAAATATGTGCCAGTGTCGCTGTATTACATTTTTAATTTTGAAACTGTTACTTCCAAACTTAGTCATAAACCTAATAACCTGGTTACCTTCAATTTGTGGTGGCTCGACCCAACTGAAGCTCAATTCAAAGCACTTAAGCGTAACATGAAGTCAACCGGATGATTTCCAGGCACAGGCCAAACAGATGAGGTCTAGATTTCTGGAAAGGGGATACAAAGCTAGAGAAGTTGATAGAGCCATAAGTATGGTGGATTCTATTCCTAGAACGCAACTATTAGAGGGGGTTGAGCCGCCACAAGTTGAAGGTAACCAGGTTATAATAAAAAAAAATCACTTCCTATCTTATCAGTAGATTCCTTTGAGTCTACACTCTAAAAACTAAAATTAAAACATTCAGAACTAAACAATTTTATGCAGACATATGCAATAAAATGTTTCTAAACTGTTTTTAAACCCTTTTATGACTTTTTCAATGAAAAGTTTTGACTAACTACAGAAATGTCTCTAAAACTCTGAACTGTTCCATAAAGCTACCAAAGTAAAATTATTCGGTTTGTGGGCAAAAAAAAACTGAAGCCAAAGACTACTGAACATGATATATTACTGCAAATGATGGCTAAAGATTAGAAGCAGTTGACAACCTCAAATATCTGGGGCTACAGAAGGAGCCTTCATCCATTTACTGATGCCATCTTTATCCTAGAAGGGATAGCAGAGAAGCCTGAGACTAGCCTTTCAAGCAGTGGGGTGCAAGACAGTAAAGCAAACCTAGATGGGACAGCAGTCCATCAAAGAATGAATGCACATACTACATGAATACCTATGGAGAACTTAAGGCCTGCCATCCTAATAATATGAATTTTGAATGTAGATGGAAAGCGATGCACCTGGAATTAGCCCACTTGGACTCAGGGAACCAAAGAAGAAGCTGTAAAACACATACCTCTCAGTTGTCCAGATTTTCACAAAAGGCCAGATTTTTGCTTCTTATTTCTGGTCTACCCTGCATACAATTTGTGGTTTTCTGGCAAATCATTGAGGATTGAAGTCAATAAATAATACAAAATAGTGACAGCCATTTGAGTTTCTTACTTTATATCCTTCAGAAAATATACAATAATGCAAAATCTGTCATTCAAGCAATTTTATAAGTTTATAGGAGCAATATTTTAAATCTGTTCCTATTTTTGGGCCTTTGTCCCCTCATTTTTTCTGGCTTTGTATAGATTTCTTGTACTGAGAGGTTGAGTGGTATGGTAAAGCAGCAATGCTACCCACTGTTTCACCCGGCCACCTGGTTATGGAAGAGCAATAAAATGGCTGAACTAACTAACAGGAATTGTCCTCTTACTCTTGTTATTCTGATGGTTTAGGATTGTCCTCTTACTCTTGTTATTCTGATGGTTTGGGATTGTCCTCTTACTCGTTATTCTGATGGTTTAGGATTGTCCTCTTACTCTTGTTATTCTGATGGTTTAGGATTGTCCTCTTAATCTTGTTATTCTGATGGTTTAGGATTGTCCTCTTAATATTGTTATTCTGATGATTTAGGATTGTCCTCTTACTCTTGTTATTCTGATGGTTTAGGATTGTCCTCTTACTCTTGTTATTCTGATGGTTTAGGCTTGTCCTCTTAATCTTGTTATTCTGATGATTTAGGATTGTCCTCTTACTCTTGTTATTCTGATGGTTTAGGATTGTCCTCTTAATCTTGTTATTCTGATGGTTTAGGATTGTCCTCTTATTCTTGTTATTCTGATGGTTTGGGATTGTCCTCTTACTCGTTATTCTGATGGTTTAGGATTGTCCTCTTACTCTTGTTATTCTGATGGTTTAGGATTGTTCTCTTACTCTTGTTATTCTGATGGTTTAGGATTGTCCTCTTAATCTTGTTATTCTGATGGTTTAGGATTGTCCTCTTAATCTTGTTATTCTGATGGTTTAGGATTGTCCTCTTACTCTTGTTATTCTGATGGTTTAGGATTGTCCTCTTAATCTTGTTATTCTGATGGTTTGGGATTGTCCTCTTAATCTTGTTATTCTGATGATTTAGGATTGTCCTCTTACTCGTTATTCTGATGGTTTAGGATTGTCCTCTTACTCTTGTTATTCTGATGGTTTAGGATTGTTCTCTTACTCTCGTTATTCTGATGGTTTAGGATTGTCCTCTTACTCTTGTTATTCTGGTGGTTTAGGATTGTCCTCTTACTCTTGTTATTCTGATGGTTTGGGATTGTCCTCTTACTCTTGTTATTCTGATGGTTTAGGATTGTCCTCTTACTCTTGTTATTCTGATGGTTTAGGATTGTCCTCTTAATCTTGTTATTCTGATGGTTTAGGATTGTCCTCTTACTCTTGTTATTCTGATGGTTTAGGATTGTCCTCTTACTCGTTATTCTGATGGTTTAGGTTATGTTCCACATAAACAATAAGACATTTCATTTGACTGGGGCCACAACAGGGAATATCTGTAAGAAAAATAACTTAATTCTCACACTATTATGTAAACTGTTAACTACTGAAAGGTAGGTTATTTATTTATTTTATTTATTTGTAGTTTGTTTACCAGGGTGATCCATTGGGCCTTGAGGAGCCCGTTTTCAATGAAGTCCTGGGGAGAAAAGCTCCAAAGATACAACTAGTTATAATAACAGTATTACAAAAAATACAACTAGTTATAATAACAGTATTACAAAAAATATTAAAAATAATTCTAAGTTACGCAGAGTACTAAGAAGACATAATTGTGAATCTACTGGATACTGATGCAGAGGTTAAGAGAATTTAGAAAATAAAATGTCAGAGTAGATAAAGTCATCAGACAAGCTAATATTAAATATCTGATAATCCAAAAGTTGCTAAAAACTGCTTTAGGTACAGGGACAATGGCATTAGCAAATGAGGCTAGAAAAGTCTCTTCTAATGGAAATCTGTTATAGTAACCTATAATTGTTTATATTCTTAACTTATTATTTATAAATTTGCTTGCTTATCCCATAATGAGGGTGACAATTGTGCAACTGGTGCATCTGTGCATATTCTACATGCAAACTTTAATTCCCAAAAGTGTTCCCTGAAAATGGGCTAAAGGCTCAGCACAACTGTTACCTGTATAACAAATTTCAGATAACAGTAGTTTCCTTTACTTACTAGACCATAAACATAAAATTTAGATTAATCCAGGCCTGTTCAGGTAACTTGAATATCAGTGTTGACATTGTTTTATAATGTGCTGTATTGACTTGACACAACAGATAGTCTTTTAACGTGTTCTCAGTCATCTTAGTCACATCCATCTGAATGAACTACATAGACTCACAGGTGCATAGATGTTTACTAGGCTAACGACAACAAGGGTTTTTTTAAGCCTAGCTATGCATCCCAAATCTCTGACAAGTTCCGGTACCCTTGATAGATGTAAGCAGGGGCCTAGGAGATTAAACATTTACAAGCAGGGGCCTGGGAGATGAACCATTTACAGGTTGCCTGTGACCATTAGAGACATAGATGCCAACATTCTCTCTCTTACTATGAACTTCGCTTTACCTATGCCTATATAGGTTTTACGTGCAGTTTCTCTGAAGTCTTGTGATATAATTAACAAAGGATTACTGTCATCAGAAACTCAAAAACAATGTGTGTGTGTGTGTGTGTGTGTGTGTGTGTGTGTGTGTGTGTGTGTGTGTGTGTGTGTGTGTGTGTGATTGCACAATCCAACATCAAAGTTCACAACCATCAGGGCACAAAACATTGATACTGACACCTCAAAACAAACTTATCAAAAAAAAACAAAATTGAACATCTAGCAATTGGGAGAAGAAAACAAATACATATATTAGATAGAAAAGTATAGATGTAAATACAGATATAGCTATATTTGTGTTCTCTACACTATAAGTGTCCCTGAAGTACTATGAATAATTATTCTTAATGTATTTTATTCTAACCCAAAACAGCCTGAAAGTACAGACCTACTGACAAGATTTTTTTTTTTTGGGGGGGGGGGGGTTGGATAAACTTTCTGTTTCACAAAGTCCAGTTTGTGTTCCCAAAATATGAGATTATAGTAACCTTGTATCTTATGCAGAATGCTCTTTATATCACATGGAATGGCAGCGGTCAGAATTCTTACTTACTTACCGAATCTCTGGACAGACTGTTAGTTCCTTTTTCATAGGCTGATAGGTAGATACTGGGCATGCAGTCCGGAAAGCCACTGAGAAGCCTAGCCCAATTTCCCAATTGCACCGGGGCAGTATCTGGTTAAGTAGCTTCCTCAAGGCCATAGAGTGAGCAAGTGAAGGCTGAAGGAATCAAGTGATGTACCGCAGGAAGCAGCTTGTTAGCAGTTCAAGGCCTTAATCTTCGACTCTGTCAGGCAACACTCTGAGATTAGTGCTCCTTAGCTGTAAAGCTAAGAATCAGTAAGTTGAAAGGACTAGTCCACATTCATTATCATTTTTGTGAGTGCTAATAGTTTTCTTGACATCCCAGGCACAGTTACTAAATGACATTACACAATTAAAGAGCTGTAAATGCACAAAGATTCAATAGTATTATGGTCCCATTATGGAAGGAAAAGTAGTCAGCTGTAAATGGTAATGCATATTAGAGAATGGGTGACCTGTAGATCAGTGCCCTGACTGGAGAATGAACATTCTCCAGCAAGGTGTTAATCTACAGGTAATGCCCACTGAAAAACGAGTCCACCACTTCACGGCAGCATATTAGGCTGCTCTGGAGCTCGGACTGAAAGTAACCTAATGGTTGCCATTATTTTATGCTCGCTATGCAGCACTTTTGCTGTTTAGTGAGTGTAAAATAAAAAAATAAATAAACAAAAAATAGGTGTGTGTGTTTATATCTGTGTGTGAGAGTGTATGTGTGCATGAGAGTAAGATTGATCAAGCTATTATTTAGAAAATGTAAAAAATAAATAAAAGAGAAAAAAAGTGTGTGTGTGTGTGTGTGTGTGTGTGTGTGTGTGTGTGTGTGTGTGTGTGTGTGTGTGTGTGCTTATGCTTCTGCCTGCCTGTGTAAAGCTATGGGTACTAGTGTGCATGAAAGTGGAATTTGTGTGTGTGTGGTTGTTTGCGTGTGTTTTTGTGTGTGAGAGAGAGTGGGAAGAGTAAAAGCGATCGAGCACTGGCAGTAGTAGTTAAGAAGTTTGCGTACCTTTCAACGTCTTAGCTCAAGAAATCTAGATAAACCCTAAAATAAAGGGGAAAAGGGCTTACAAATTCGAAAATATTTTAAATATTGCTCTTACAAAATTATAAAGTTGCTTAAATAACAGGATTTGTGTCAGCATGAATTTTCTGAAGGAAATAAAAATATATGTGATTATTTAGTGACTTAAATCCCCAATGCCACATTTTAGGAGTAAGGGACAAAAAATAAAGCAAATATCTGGATATTTAAAAACAAATGTTACATTTCGGATGTAAACTGTTTCCTCCAGCACCATTAACATACACTACAGCAAATCTGAAGCTTTAGGAGGAACTATTTTACATCAAAAATGTACAAAAAAAGTAACATAGTAATTAAATAAGTAATACACAGCAATTTTACAGACAGCCCATTCTCTAAGTGCAATAATGCACACCAGGGTGTGTGTTACTGTGTAAATAACATCATTTCAGGGGTGTAGAGGCCCTCCACCTTTAGCAAGAGGCCTCATAATACCCTCTGCACGGGCATTATTTACACAGTAATGTTGGCTATTATTGCTTGCATAAGACAGAAATGAATCCCCACAGATTCAGTAAGTGTATGGCTCCAGTGGGAAGGAATAGCACCAACAATTTGCTAGAGTGGTTATCCTGGATCAAAATCCAGAAAGTGTGATGGTTTGATATAAAGGTCCGAAAATTAAACTTTTCAAGAAAAAAATGCAAGATTTCACCCAGACTTAGCATGGTGTGTACTAATAAGGAGGAAAAACTATATCATGCTGCATTTATGTGTAGAGCTAGTTCTGTGGAAAGAAAATACAAACAAGAAACATGAAATGAGTTTTACCCACTGTTATCTATAAAAGTTTTGCACATTTCTTTATGATGTCAGCATCAGGCTATTCTTTTCCATTCTTAATCTCCTTGTATTTGAGATTTAACATAAAGTACAGCACATTCTCCTGTAATACTAACATAGTTGTCAGTATATTTAGGAAACATTATTCACAGTCTATGCGTACAATAGGATGCCTACATACATGCTGCTCATAGGTTCATAGGTTGGTACTAGGCTATCGGCCCTTAGGCCTATGCAAGCCTAGCCATAACAATTCTCTGGAAATTTCTTCCCACATTTACTTCTCTGGGCCCCTGTCTAGCAGGGCAACTGACATGATCTCCGGGGTGAATTTCCTATCTCCCATCCAATCATCAAGGTTCCTTTTGAAGAGGGACAATGAGGTGCTCTGCTTGACATGTATGGGCAGTCTATTCCAGAGTATGGGAAATCTCTCAGTCAGGAACCTATCCCTCCAGCATGTTTTGTTCATTGTGATGATAAGGTTTAGATCCCTGGAGGGTGTGGCTCTGAGGGATTGGGATTTCTTTAAGTGGAGCATGTCCAACAGCTCAGGGTTTGACATGGCCTTGTATGTTAAGCAGAGATCGCCTCTGAGTAGATGATATGCCACAGAGTATAGCTGGAGTTTTTTTAGATGGTCAGCATATGGCATCTGCTTTAGGCCTGTGATTCTTTTAGTGAGGTACTTCTGTGGCCTTTCCAGCTGTTGCAGATGTCTTGTGAGGTACATACCAAATGGGGCATTATACTCTATAATGGGTCTAATGAGGGATGAGTACAGTGGGACAATGACCTCCTTCTTTCTGGATGAAAAGCCCTTAGTGATGAGGTGTGCCACATAGGATTTCCTGACTATTGTGGCGATGTGGTTATCAAAAGTGAGACCACTGTCCACTCGTGTCCCTAAGTCTCATCACACTTTTGATGTTAAGTGTCCTGCCATCTATGTGGTAGTTCATGGGTACATGTTTTTCTCCAAAGGGGATAACTGTACATTTCTTGGTTTTAAGCCTGAGCCCATGGCTCTGGCACCAGGCATCTGTTTCTGTAAGGCCCTTTTGTAGAATATCCACATCACTTGGGGACTCAATAATGGCTCCCAGTTTGCACTCATCTGCAAGCTTTGTTAGCCAGAGTCCCTTAGTGTTGGCCTGTACTTTAGAGAAGTAGATGCCAAACAAAAGTGGTCCCAGGACTGAACCCTGAGGTACTCCACTTGTCTGGAGCTAGATTTGGAGTCAGCTACTTTTACAGTCTGTGCTCTGTCAGTAAGCCAGTTGGAAACCCATCGAGTGACGTAGGGATTTATGCCCAGCTTAGTAAGTTTATCTATGATTCCAGAGTGGGGGATGGTGTTGAAGGCCTTGGTGAGGTCCAGATAGGCTGTGTGGACTGCCTTACCCTTGTACACAGCTCTGAAGGCCGATTCAAAGAAGTCAATCAGATTCAGAAGACAAGATCAGCCCTTCACAAACCCAAACTGGGTGGGGTCCAGTGTTAGAAGGTTGCCATTGTCCCTGTTTATAAGTTCCACGATAATGCCTTCCATGTCCTTGCAGATCAGGCTTGTCAGACTGATGGGATGGTAGTTCCCGGGATCCAAGGCAGATCCTCCCTTGTGGAGCGGGATAACTGTAGCTGTGTGCCACTATGACACTTAGGTGGGCTGCCAGTTCATATTGTAGTTAATGTAGTACACAGCCTGGGATGTCATCTGGTCCCATGGATGCCGTATTCCTAGCTTTGGAGAGTGCTGTTTCTACCTGTGTGGCTGTCATTATCGGAATTTGGCAATCTTTTGGTATTGAGATGGGCCCTTTAGGGGGTGGGAGGGTGGTGAAGTTGGCACTAAATCGATCTGCCAGGATATTGGCAATATCCTTGGGATCAGTATATTTAACGCCATTCTGTTGTAGCTCAGAGCAGATCTGAGCATTTCCATTTAGATTCTTGACATAACTATAGAATGCCTTGTGGTTGTCTTTGGAATCTTTGGCAATTTTATTTTCGTAACTAGCTTTTGAGGATTTTATGAGGGATCTCAGCTTCTTACTGAGGCTGGTGAGGGAGTTTTTTGCATCCTCTTTTCTGCAACAGTTTCTTCCTTCTGTTGTATAGTTTGTTTATAGCAGGGGACTACCAGATTGGCTTCCTTTTTTTGGAGAAGAGCATCTTGGTTCTATTTGGTATGGCACGATTCATGCAAGAGTGGATGTGCTCGTACAGTGCCTTAGTGTAGGATTCTGCAGTCGAACTTCCAGATCCCGTCTGCGTGGGTGTCGTGAAGTTTGTCACTTCTGACTTCAGTAGCATGAAGTTGGCTTTGGAGAAGTTTTTTAAGGAGGTTTCCTTACTGGGGGATGGGGAGTGGGATGTGGATGTCAAGGGTGATTTGCTTATGGTCAGACCTGACCAATGAGGGGGTGACCACTGGTGTGGAGCATCTATCTCCCATGTTGGTAATGACCAGGTCTAGGATATTGGAGCCCCTGGTGGGACAATGGATTAGTTGATCCAGGGCGTTGGAATTTATGAATTCCAAGAACCTTTGGGAAAAGGAGTTGGTACCCGAGTAGTTTTCCCAATTAATGGCAGGGTAGTTGAAATTACCCAGTATTAGGGTGTTTGGTTGTATCTTAATATTTTCCAGTATGTTTAGGAAGGTGTAGTGAGAATCTTGGGGTATGGTGGGGGATCTGTAGCAAGCTACAATTTGGATTGCAGTCTTACCTAGTGTTAGTTGCACCTGGAGAATTTCAGATGCATTGTGTTGGGCAACTAGCCTGGAGGTGTGAATATCCTTGGTGAATATGGACACTCCTCCACCTTTAGTGTTTCGGTCTTGGTTTTGTGGCCGAAAAGTGTGGTAAGAGTATGCAAGGTTTCACCAAAAGAGAAATCCTCTTGGGGGGGGTGGGCAGAGGGAATAGAGTCCTCAGCATCAGAATCCTCACAGGTAGATAAAGGTAAATCCTTGTCATTACAAGAAACAGAAATTTCAGAATCCTGGTCAGAAGTATCATAAGCAAACTCAGTCCTAGGTCTCTTAGAGGGGGAAGGTTGGCTTCCCCTGATTAAAGTAATCAGCCATTCTTATTTGTTTTTTAGGCATAGAGGCCTGACCATGCGGTCTGGGAGTCGGTTTTCTAGGCATGGTTCGAGTTTTAGGCCTTGAAGAAGAAGATGGCATCTGCTTGATATGCAAGTCAGTAGGCCTGAATACATCCTCAGTAGCTGGTGCCTGCACAGCAGCTCCAGACCCATCCAAGGTAGAGACATCTGCAGGTTCCACAGTTGAAGCATCTCGTGGCATACCAGACTCCGAATGGGTCTCAGTAGAGGCCTGCAAATGTGAAGTAGTGGGTATCAAGGGCTGCGAAAGTGCCTCATTGAGTACTGGCGAACTGGCAACTGGCTTAGGAGACACGTCGTCAGCAGCTTTGGACCTAGGCGGCCTGTCTCTATCTTTGCGTTTTTTCAAAATGTCGGTAATCGGATGGCTTACCGAAGACATATCTGGATATTTAAACTGAGCACCAAAATATTTAGAAGCGAAAGTACACAGACTACGGATAGTTCGTTGTTTGAATAAGGCACAAAACCAACAGAGAGGTACGTCGTGGTCAGGGCCTAGGCAAGAATACAGTACGAATGAAAATCTTTAAGAGGTATTTGCTTTCCACACGAAATGCAATTATTAACTTTGACATTGGTTTACAGCAAGAAAAGTTTCCCCAATGAGGTACTTAGCTTTAGTTGAAGACTTCGGTTCTGAAACTCGAAAATGAAAATTTCAGGAATCGGCCGACCGGCACTTGCAAACTGCTTCTGCTTCAGGCACCGCATTGCAAGAAAAACTGGCGTAATGGCATCAGCTGCATGTTTTATACCCCTGACTACCTGACGTCATGGAAGAAGAGACAGCAACCAATGCAGGACCCAAGACCCCGTCAAATACTAACATAGTTGTCAGTATATTTAGACAACATTAGTCACTTTATATGCATACTATAGGATGCCTACATACATGCTACTGTAAAACTAACATAGTTGTCAGTATATTTACACAGCATTAGTCACATTCTATGCATAATATAGGATGCCTACATACATGCTGCTGTAATACTAACACAGTTGCCAGTATATGTAGACAACATTAATTCACTACCTATGCATACTATAGGATGCCTATATACATGCTGCTGTAATACTGACATAGCTGCCTGTATATTTAGAAAACATTAGTCACTTTCTATGCATACTACAGGATGCATACATACATGCTGCTGTAATACTAACATAGTTGTCAGTATGTTTAGAAAACATTAGTCATGTTCTGTGCATACTATAGGATGCCTACAGACATGCTTCTGTATTACTTACATAGTTGTCAGTATATTTAGAAAACATTAGTCACTTTCTATGCATGCTATAGTATGCCTACATACATGCTGCTGTAATACTAACATAGTTGCCAGTATATTTAGTAAACATTAATTACTTTCGATGCATTCTATAGGATGCCTACATACGTGCTGCTGTAATATTAACATATTTGTCACTGTATTTACAAAACATTAGTCACTTTCCATGCCTACTATAGGATGTCAATATACAGTCTGCTGTAATACTAACATAGTTGCCAGTATATTTAGTAAACATTAATTACTTTCGATGCATTCTATAGGATGCCTTCATACATGCAGATGTAATACTGACATAGCTGTTAGTATATTTAGAAAACACCTTCAGGAATGCATGGATCATGCGATCCCAAATAAAACCAAGACCCAATCCTCCAAAGGCAGACGTCCTGTCTGGTGGACCCCAGCCATAAACAAACTATACAATAGAAGGAGGAAGCTACTAAATGATAGAGCAAAATCCCAAAAAGGGAAGGCATCACTGATCAGTATTAGCAAAAACCTACGGGCACACATAAAATTGTCTAAGGCCAGCTTCGAGAAAAAAATTGCACAGGACACTAAGGATAATCACAAGGCTTTCTTTAGTTATGTTAGAAACCTGGGTGGTAATTCCCAGATATGCTCAGAATTAGTCCAAAATGACAAAAAATACACCGAACCCACAGACATTGCCAACATCCTAGCTGACAGGTTCAGCACAAACTTCTCCCCCCCCCACCAAAAGGGCAAATATCTATCCCAGCAGAGTGCTGCCCCCCTGACATCTCAGATGCTCAGGTAAGAGCTGCCCTCTCCAAAGCAAAAAACACAGCATCAATGGGACCAGATGGTGTCCTGGGCTGCTTCCTACATGAACTCCAAGAAGAGCTAAACCCAAACATAAAACTACTGTTCAATCTCAGCCTTACTACAGGATATGTGCCCAAAGAGTGGCGTACAGCAACAGTGGTCCCTCTCCATAAAGGTGGTGCCTCAGCAGATCCTGGAAACTATCGCCCCATAAGCCTGACTAGCTTGGTCTGCAAAGCTATGGAAAGGATCATCATGGACCTCATAAATAAAGATATTGGGGACCTACAAACACTGGATCCTACCCAGTTCGGCTTTGTTAAGGGCAGATCCTGCCTCTTAAACCTGGTTGATTTCTTTGAAACAGTCACCAAGGCCATTGACAAGGGGAAGGTGGTCCATGCAGCCTACCTGGACCTCAAAAAAGCCTTCGATACAATACCCCACTCAGGCATTATAGATAAGCTCACCAGCTTAAATATAAACCCCTATGTCACTAGATGGATTGCAAACTGGCTCAAGGACAGAACCCACATGGTTAGAATTGCTGGAGCCATGTCAGACTCCAAACCAGTTACAAGTGGTGTCCCACAAGGCTCAGTCCTGGGACCTCTCTTGTTCGGTATATATTTCTCGGAGGTACAGGCCAACACAGAAGGACTGTGGCTGACCAAGTTCGCAGATGACTGAAAACTGGGTGCCATAATCAACTCTCCAGCCGACACAAGCATCCTCCAAAAGGGCCTCATAGAAACAGACAACTGGTGCCAGAGCCATGGCCTCAAGCTAAATGCCAAAAAGTGTATAGTCATCCCCTTTGGCAAAAACAAAGTGCCCACTAATTACCACATATGTGGTAATCCATTAAGTACAGAAGAAGTAACTAGGGACCTGGGGACCCAAGTTGATAGCAATCTCTCATTTGACAACCACGTGGCCAAAGTGGTTAGAAAAACATTTTATATAGCCCACCTAATCATGAAGGGATTCACATCTAGATCAGGGGAGGTCATCGTGCCTCTTTACTCATCCCTCATCAGGCCCATAATTGAGCACAATGCCCCTTTTGGGATGTACCTTACCAGACACCTGCAGCAACTGGAAAGACCCCAAAAGTACCTCACCAAGAGGATCAAAGGGCTCAAACAGATGCCATATGCTGCCCGGTTAAAGAAACTCCAGCTCTACTCAGTGGCATACCGCCTGTTCAGAGGCGATCTGTGCCTGACGTATAAAGCCATGCCCAACCCGGAATTAATGGACATGCTGCACCTCAGAAAATCGAAATCCCATCGAGCTTACGCGCTCGAGAGACTTGAACCCCAGCACTGAAATAAATAGGACATGCTGGAGGGACAGATTCATAACCCAGAGGCTCCCTTCACTCTGGAATAAAATCCCAGTCCAGGTTAGGCAGAGTCCCTCATTGACTCTCTTCAAGAGGAATCTTGATGAGTGGATGGGAGTTCGTAGGTTTACCCCGGGTATCACTTCTGTGTCACTGTTAGACAGAGGCACAGTATACTAACCTCGAAAAAGGGCATAGCAAAATAAATTTAAAATGGGTGGCGAAAGCCAAACACATTCTGGCTAAGCTTATAAATGCCCTAGGGCAGATAGCCTAGTATGAACCTATGAACCTATAAGTCACTTTCTATGCATACGATAGGATGCCTCCATACATGCTGCTGTAATACTAACATAGATGTCACTGTATTTACAAAACATTAGTCACTTTCCATGCCTACTATAGGATGTCAGTATACATTCTGCTGTAATACTAACATGTTGCCAGTATATTTAGTAAATGTTAATTACTTTCGATGCATACTATAGGATGCCTACATACATGCTGCTGTAATACTAACATAATTGTCACTGTATTTAGATAACATTACTCACAGTCTATGCATACTATAGGATGCCTACATATATGCTGCTGTAATATTAACATAGCTGTCAGTGTATTTAGAAAACATTAGTCACTTTCTATGAATACTACAGGATGCCTACATACATGCTACTGTAATACTAACATAGTCCTCAGTATATTCAGAAAACGTTAGTCACTTTCTGTGCATACTATAGGATGCCTACATACATGCTGCTGTAATACCAACACAGTTGCCAGTATATGTAGACGACATTAATTCACTTCCTATGCATACTATAGGATGCCTACATACATGCTGCTGTAATACTAACATAGTTGTCAATATATTTAGAAAACGTTAGTCACTTTCTATGCATACTACAGGATGCCTACATACATGCTACTGTAATACTAATATAGTTGTCAGTATAGTCAGAAAACGTTAGTCACTTTCTGTGCATAATATAGGATGCCTACATACATGCTGCTGTAATACTAACACAGTTGCCAGTATATGTAGACGACATTAATTCACTTCCTATGCATACTATAGGATGCCTACATACATGCTGCTGTAATACTAACATAGTTGTCAATATATTTAGAAAACGTTAGTCACTTTCTATGCATACTACAGGATGCCTACATACATGCTACTGTAATACTAATATAGTTGTCAGTATAGTCAGAAAACGTTAGTCACTTTCTGTGCATAACATAGGATGCCTACATACATGCTGCTGTAATACTAACATAGTTGTCAGTATATTTAGACAACATTAATCACTTTCTGTTGGTACTATAGGATGCCTACATACATGCTGCTATAATACTAACATAGTAGTCAGTGTATTTACAAAACATTAGTCACTTTTCATGCATACTATCTCATGTCAATATACATTCTGCTGTAATACTAACATAGTTGCCAATATATTTAGTAAACATTAATTACTTTCTATGCATACTATACGATGCCAATATACATGTGCTGTAATACTAGCATAGCTGTCAGTATATTTAGACAACATTAGTCACTTTCTATGCATACTATAGGATGGCTACATACATGCTGCTGTAAAACTAACATAGTTGTCAGTATATTTAGACAACATTAGTCACTTCCTATGCATACTATAGGATGCCTCCATACATGCTGCTGTAATACTAACATACTTGTCAGTGTATTTAGAAAATATTAGTCTCCTTCTATGCATACTATAGGATGACTGCATACATGCTGCTGTAATACTAATATAATTGTCACTGTATTTAGATAACATTACTCACAGTCTATGCATACTATAGGATGCCTGCATACATGATGTTGTAATACTAACATAATTGTCACTGTATTTAGATAACATTACTCACAGTCTATGCATACTATAGGATGCCTACATACATGCTGCTGTAATACTAACATACTTGTCAGTGTATTTAGAAAACATTAGTCACTTTCTATGCATACTACAGGATGCCTACATACATGCTGCTGTAATACTAACATAATTGTCACTGTATTTAGATAACATTACTCACAGTCTATGCATACTATAGGATGCCTACATACATGATACTGTAATACTAACATAATTGTCACTGTATTTAGATAACATTACTCACAGTCTATGCATACTATAGGATGCCTACATACATGCTGCTGTAATACTAACATAATTGTCACTGTATTTAGATAACATTACTCACAGTCTATGCATACTATAGGATGCCTACATACATGATGCTGTAATACTAACATAATTGTCACTGTATTTAGATAACATTACTCACAGTCTATGCATACTATAGGATGCCTACATACATGCTGCTGTAATACTAACATACTTGTCAGTGTATTTAGAAAACATTAGTCACTTTCTATGCATACTACAGGATGCCTACATACATGCTGCTGTAATACTAACATAATTGTCACTGTATTTAGATAACATTACTCACAGTCTATGCATACTATAGGATGCCTACATACATGATGCTGTAATACTAACATAATTGTCACTGTATTTAGATAACATTACTCACAGTCTATGCATACTACAGGATGCCTACATACATGCTGCTGTAATACTAACACAGTTGCCAGTATATGTAGACGACATTAATTCACTTCCTATGCATACTATACGATGCCTACATACATGCTGCTGTAATACTAACATAGTTGTCAATATATTTAGAAAACATTAGTCACTTTCTATGCATACTACAGGATGCATACATATGCCCTTCTTGTACTCCACTACGAACTTGTGAGACTGAGGTCTTAATGGCTACTTTTATATCAAAGAGGGAAGATTTAATACTGGATTATTAAAGACGACTTCTTGGGGTTTGCAGTCAATAATTGGCTTAATTTTCTATTCAATTGGACTTCTGTTAAAGTGTTCAAATGCCTGAACAACTGTAAGTGACTTTTTCTGTTTTGAGTTTGTAATAAAATGTTTGAATTTGTGAATAACTTACCCATTATGATCCTACGTCCTGCATTCTATATGTTACTGAATGTGATCACCTGACTTCTTTCTCATTGTTTTTGTGCTTTAACATTATATTTTCTCAGTCCAGTATTACTTGTATTTATTTACATATTTATGTATGTATATATATATATATATATATATATATATATGTATATATTTATATATACATATATATGTATGCATGTATGTATTTATTTATGTATTTCTATTTGTTAACCAGTTAGGTACAATGGACTCAAAATCCTTTTCAAACATGACCTGGGCCATATAGTACTCCATTTTAATAAACTCTTGTACAATATACAATATCTGACTGAAATTCACTTATTTTTTCGCATTTCTTCTGGCTTAAAGTAGTCCCCTACTTTTCTCCATTTTGTAGCACAAATGATGTTTAGAAATAATAAAATGAGTTTTCCCATCATTAAAATCTTTATTTAGTATAAAAAATATTTTCATTTCATTAGTTAGGTTACTGTCATGATTGGGTATCAGGAAGTGGCATTATTTATACCTTTTCAGTTGTATTTGCTTTGACAAAACTGAACCACAAGCAATGGGAACACTACACAAATGAAATGCATTTTATTTATATCTACTAAAAAGTACACCACCATACTAGGCAACTTCAACATGCACAATTATGATTTACTGAAGCACAATACAGCAGCATAGCTGTAGAAAGCAAAACAAAAAGCCAATGTGTTAATACTAAAATATTACTTTTTAAACTTGGTTCAGTATTCTACAGAGGACATATGTAACATTCATATATCATGCTTCATGAATTAGGTATGAAGTTTTCCTTTCGTGTTGCCTCCTTGGTTTGATGCTTTGTCTCATTCTCATGGTTTCACCCTCTCTGTGTACATTTAATATTATTTCATGGGAGAAGTGAACTCCTGAATCAACACTTAGTCATCACTAAGAAACACACAAACCATAAACATAGATCTTCATAATCTGTGTCCATGCATTTCAAAACCCTCTTTCATCTCACAAACTGTCACCTTCTATCTCTAAACCAGCCTTGCACACCTCTCCTGATGCCTTCAGGGAGGTAGTTTTCAAGAGTCATTAAAAGAATCTTAGAGATGTGATTGCAATGCATGTGTTTAGGTTTAATGCAGCAAACTCAATTTGAAGTAACAGAGGAGTGAAGGGCATTATAGGAGATGGGGGAAAGCTCAAGCTTTGGAAAAAGCTGACGATGCTGTGATCATTTTGGAGCATTTTCAGCTTCAGCCCAAGCAGACAAAGGTAAACACAAGAATAAAAAGAACAGAGATTACTACATTAAGTAACAAGTATATTGAGGCTGTTAAGTACTACATTCAATTATTTAAAGTTGTTTAATAATGTTGGTCTTTATAAACAACTCTTGACTGAATTGTTTTTGATTAATGGTACCATCACATCAGTGCTATTGATGTGTGTCTCCTTTGCACTTGCTTATATGTAAATGTGTATATGGCTCTTTTTGGCGATGAATGTTTTTATGGACAAGTTTGTTTAGTTAGAATTGTACTGTATTGTTTCATTATAGAGATGATTTGATTCTCTTTTTTCCGTAAAGTGGTCCCCTATAAATGTAAGAAGGTTCTGGAAAGTTTGAAAAAGAACTTGTTTATTTTGAAATTTGATTGTCAGATAAAACTGACAAAGTTTTTTTATCACTTTTCCCTCACTGTCTGTCATCAGCCTTTCCTGGCTAATTATCCCATTTGTTTGTCATCACTGGTGTGTGGGTCATCCAGGAGGGACTATCATACAGACAGGCATCAGAGGTAGTTTATGACTTTTCCATTTTTATATCCCCAGAAACTCACTGCTTGGACTAAGCTTAATGTAGGAATGGGGGATGCACAATACGCCATCTGCAAAACATATCCAATCACTTATGCAAGGGGTGTTTCTTTCATGTGGCCCCTCCCCATTGTCCAAAGCATGGAAAGTTGTTTCTCCAGTCTCCATCAGGGAAATCACAGATCCTAATGTGTCTCTGAGTGCATCATGCACCCTTCCACCTCCAAAGGAGGTGAGCAAACAATGCCTCCTCATTTCTCCCCCTCTTTACCTGGCTCCTCCATTGCCAGGACAACTAACTGAAAATCAGTAAGTCACCTGGGTTAAAGTCAGAACTCCATCTGTCTCTGCCACAGAGCCAGCCTAAAAATGACAAAGTTAATTTTTGGAGATGTTACTTCAATAGCGAAAGATCCAATAGTATTATAACGGAATTGTTCAGGAAGCCTGCCAGAATATTGGAATATTTATATGCTTAAGGTAGTCACTCTCACATATTATTACACCTATACTACATTGGGAATTTCTGTGGAGGGGAAGAGCCTGTGGTGATAATTATGACTAGTTATATGTGTGACGCCCCTGCACTGGCCCAGTAATCAAGGAGCCTCAATCCTCACCACTAACACCAGTGAGGGACATGCACATTGAGAGAATGACAAGTACACACACACAGTAAAGTACAATTTCCCTTAAGAGCACAAAGAGATCACAGTCTCCTCTCTCTCTCTTCAGATCCCCAGTAAGACTCTCCACTGGCACAGCTATAGAGTTGAATCCTTAGTCAGGGTTCCAAGCCAAGTCCTCCCAACACTCTCTCTGTCCAACCAGTGCTTCGTGTCCCTGTCCAAGTAGCTGACACACATACATACATACACACACACACACACACACACACACACACACACACACACACACACACACACACACACACACACACACACACACACTTTGAGATTTGATTTATACACAAACACACACCTGGAAAAGCCTAGCACAGGTTTACTAGCTATGTCTTCTTCTGCCCAGACCATAAGGTAGTTATCACTGCCACCAGAACCTCTTATCAGCTACTTTAAGCCCCCTCCCAAAGGGTGACCAATCCTACTATGTGATATTACTATTATCCAAATGGTAAGTTTGACCAAGACTTGCAAGGCTTTTTAAGAGTGGCCTGTACAGTGTCACTAGATACATATGCAAGTATGTATTTAAGAGCTTAAATAAATCTAAACAAACCAACCACAGTTAAAAGGTTTCAATCTATTTAATAATAAATATTAAAAGAACAAGACATTATTCAATAACTCAGCACAGTGACTACAGAGTTCAGAATCACAGGAAATATTTTAAAACACCATTGCAGGACAGTCTCACATAAATACAGAAAACTAATCTTTACTATATTCCTATCTATATCTAAAATATACTATGCCTAATTCTTACCTACAGAGCAAGGCAGATTCAGATGAGAATTGCTGAATGGATGTTTCAAGAAACAAGACAAGATACAACATTGCACTGTCTCGGAGAGAGTTCCCAAATTAATATCAAAACATTACTGCTGGGTCAGCTGGATGACATCACTATTTGTCACCTACCTTCAGTTCCCAGGCTAACAGATACCAAGAGAATTTAACATTTCTCTATGAAAAATACTTATCTCTCAGAAGTTTGCCTAAAACTGGAAGTCATAAAATAATTAACACTTTTACATTTGAAACCTAGTAATTATTTATGTTATAAGACAATAAAAAGAAACTTTTAGCTCTAGATATCCTGTCTCCTTGCTATACTGAAAAACAATCACAACACAATTCACTTATTTTCTTAGAGTTTGCAAGTTAACTCTGTATGTTCCAACTTCTACCATTAATATAGTTTATATACATTTATGTTCTTTTCCAGTAGGGTACGCTGTGGTTACATTCTTGAAGCTCAGTACATAACATACAGTTCAACACACACTTCTGCACCAGTAGATTAATATACACATAACATATAGTTCTCTTATATTTGTGAGACAAGCCTATGGATCATATTAATATTCATAAAGGGCATATGATTGTTTACAAAATTTCAGATGGCTGGGCTGGCAGTGTCACATTTCTATATAAATCATATTAATATTTTCAAGTGACATATAATCATTTACAAAATTCCTGATAGCTGGGCTGGCAGTGTCACATTTCTATATAAATCATATTAATATTTTCAAGTGAGATATAATTATTTACAAAATTCCAGCTAGCTGGGCTGGCAGCATTTCAGTTTGTCACAATACGAACTTGAAATTATAATAACAAAGTTTGTGAGAAGGGAATATCATCTGGATGATGTGCAACGCAAGCTTACTAGAAGGCCGCTAATAAGACAAGAGAGGAACTTTTGTTCTAACAATGCTTGTGGAAGGAGATAGGTAAGGGAGGGCCCTCAAATAAAAGAGGAAATGTGGTACAAAAGGGAAAAAAACCTAGAGTGTACGGCATTAGTGAGTACAATGTACTTTTAGAAAGAGTGACAAGTGTGGTATGAAATATTTGGGGAACTCTCTTTGAAGATGAGTTACTGGCCAGTTGGTTGAACAGATATGTAATAGTCCCCTTTTGTAAAGACAAAAGAATAAGTGATATGCTTTTGTATAGCTATTTTAGGAGACCAAAGAGAAATATATGAATCCTATAGGGTACTTAACCCTGTTGTGGTTGTATAATTGTACACAATCATTTGTGTAGGTCAGGTTCTGTCTCCTGAATCTAGTAAAGTTCTTTGAAAAGGTTACAGATGCTGTGGACAGTGGTCACTTGGTGCACACTACTTATCTCTATCTCCCTTTTCTATCTATCAAGGCCTTTGACACTGTCTCCCATGCTAGTATTGTGAAAAAAATAGAAAAAAATTAATATACACCATTATGTTGGCGACTGAATTGCAAATTAGCTATCTGACTGATCTTGGGTTGTGAATGTTGTTAGTATCCTCATTGGGTACCACAGGGATCAGTGCTGAAACTTCTCCTGTTTGACATTTATTTTGTAGACATCCAGTCCAATATCCCAGAAGTGTTGTTGACCACGTCTGCTGATGACTACAAACTGGGCAGTTATTATCCACTCATTCACTGATACTAAACAGCTCCAGCCAGGGCTGGAATATGCACATACCTGGTGTACTGAAAATGGTCTCATGTTAAATGCAAAAAGGTACAGTATAGTAGCATTTGGTAAGAAAGCTGTTCCCACCTCATATGTTTTAAATAGAACTCCTCTTCCAACAGAATTGATCATAACAGACCTCGGAACTTATATGGACAATTCCACCATAGCCAGGAAATCCATCTATCTTGTCAAAGGGAATGTCTTCAGGATACAAAGAAGCCATCCTGCCGCTGTACCTTTCTCTTATCAGATCCATTAATGAATACAATTCCCCTTTAGTCTGTAAAAATCAAAGCATACTTCTCAAGTAGATAGGCCCCAAAGGTACCTTACCAGGTAAATAAAAGGTCTTAAATCTTTCAGTTATCTTGATACATTAGCTTAACTGTCATTACGCTCAGTAGCCTACAGGCTACTTCAAGTTGGTCTGTGTCTTGCTTTTCAAACCATGAAAGACTCAAGCCTATATGATCTTTTTTTTTTCTTTGCAGAAGCAGTGGTTCTACAAACACCCATACTAGGGACCTAAATCTACACCAACAAATAAACAAGACAGGCTGAGGAGATAGGGTCCTAACTAAAAATATTCCCAGACTATGGAATAAATAGCCACTGCAGGTCAAACAAAGTACTACTTTGACTATCTTTAAGGCTAATTTTGATGACTGGATGCATAGACTCAAATTTACACCAGAATTGCCATGTATGGCTCAGCTAAGTTTGGGAGATAAGCACTGTTAAGTGTGTCTACTTACAGATGTACATGGCTAGGTATCTTACAGCCCTCATGATCACTTGTGTAGTATTGTCCTATGTTCCTCTGCTCTCATCTTCTCTTTTACCAACCACCACTCTGTCTCCACCCACCCCACCTTCTACCTATGCCTCTCTTAACTCTTTTACCACTCACTTCATTTATATCTCAAAATGAAATCAACATTTTGCTATCCACCCTATAAATAACTCAGTAAATGCCTCAGTACTCTGTACTGTGACATCTGTCCTACTGCATAGTTATTTATTTAACTATATCTGTATAAAATAATTAGTATAAGAAGCCTTACTATTGTGTGTATAGTTACTACCTTATCTGTTTGACATTGTAACATTTATTTAATTGTATTCTGCCTGACATCGGTGATTTTATATAACTTAAAATATTTTGATTGTACTGCATATACTTGGGTTTTCTCTCTGGGCATCTGCTGAAGGGAGGCCTTTGTGCTCAGCCAGACTTCCCCAGTCAAAAAATTAAAAATAAATAATTAAATAAAATATTTACCACAGAGCAGGCTTCTAGGAAGTATAAGCTGAGAATTCAGGAGCATGTCAGAGACACAAAAATAAAAATAAATAATGAAAACAGAGTGGAAACATTTTAGAGTACCAAACTGGACAACTAGATTCATAGAGTGCCTCTGTTTTGGAACAAACTGACAAGGGCATTAAGGAAGGTTGTTCTTTGAAGGATAAATTACTGAAAAGGGAAAGCCAACTAATTTTGAAGCTTGTCACTTTAAAACCAATAGGAAAGGATAATAAAAAGGAATGGAAATGCTTTCTTAATTGATTCGTTTAGCTAACTGAACAGCATTGTCGATTCATTATTGCTTAATATTGTTATTGTTACCTTCATAAGTTGTCTTTTGTGTACGTTCTGTTTCTTACTCTCAAGGGAGCTGTTGTCTTTTAAGACTTTTCCAGTATGTAATACAATTATTTTCTGTTTTTAATTGCTTGACCTTAAAACACTAGCATCAGTTGATGGGTTATTCTTGAAATAAAGGAGTCCTCTGCTCAGTGATTATTTCCTCGGGTATCCCCACTCTGGAAATAATAACACTAACAGCTGATGGACATCCCAACATAACTAGCATATCCAGTCAAAAACAGGATCACATTAAGGTGCCTCTGCTCAGTTCCAGAATTCCCCGCACTAAACTGTCTGACCTTGAGGCTCTCCTTCATTTGGAATGTAACCATAAATGTGTAATTACTAAAACTTGGTTTAACTGTTCAAAAAGCATTCCTTCCATACCTGGGTTTTATTTTACTTATTTTGCATTTGTTGACTGGGATAGTTAAACTGGGCATAACAGCACTGCTTCAGCAGAAGCTCAGGGGACTTGAAATAATAAATATGCTTGTGGTAAAGTGCTGAAAGAAACATGGACACTATGTTTTTTACATTTTGTTGATATAAGGAAAGAAAACACACTTTTGTGGTACAAAAACAGACATTCTACAACAGTTTTACAACATTAACTAGCATATTTAATGATCGTGAAGCAACCGCTATTGCTGTTAAAAATCTGGTTGTGATAATACGCAAGTACCGGGAAAAGTTCCACATATAAGTAAAAATAATGGGTAACTTTTGGGGGGGTGATGATTGAATTCTCGAGTGTCATTTGCCCAAAGTTCAATGCACAGATGATTGGAAATCACTGTTGGCAAGTTGTGCTGGCAGTGATGCCCTTTGCAGGGGTAATTCCCCCCCTTTTATGAGCTGATGTGAATGTGGAGTTGGCATATCAGTTTGGGGTTGCAGTGGGGGTATGCCCCCTGCAAAAAAAACTGAAAAGTATGGGGGGTTGGCTTTTTGTGGGGGGGGGGTGGAGTTCAGACAGTCCTTGGCAAGCTGAACTTCATTCTCTCATGTAGGAAGCAAAACATTGCTATAACAATAACATTACACAATAGCACAATACATTAGAGTTTTGTCCCTACTGTGCTTTAAGACTTAATTGCAAATGTGGTGTTGTATCCATATTTGTTAGTGACCACATCAGCTTGAGCCTTATTCCCAGGGATCTACAAACAGAGCTTACTGAGCACCAAATCACACTAAACAAAATCGGCTATCAGTTTATAGCCTTTTACAGTATACCATCTATGCTCTCCTGATAATCATGTAAAGTTCCTACATGGAATCAATGAACATTTTAGGAGATAAAAACTC
This sequence comes from Protopterus annectens, assembly GCF_019279795.1. NCBI lineage: Eukaryota > Metazoa > Chordata > Ceratodontiformes > Protopteridae > Protopterus > Protopterus annectens. The sequence continues at coordinate 132,327,436 of NC_056745.1, forward strand.
CATTATAGTGGGAGATTTAAAAATAAAACAATAATCTGGACACCTACATCTCAGCAGTAGGAAGTTCCCAAAAGTTCTTAGATTTCATAAGAAAAAGCTCCCTAGAAGAGATTATCATACTCATTATAGGACATGATATTCTTGACAAGGTCCTTACAAATACAGTATCATCATGTACTATTCTCCTGGCATCTCCTTCCCCAGTTAAATTAGACCATAAACTAGTGACCTTCAATATTAGAGCCTCTAAACATGAAAATAACAATATCTCTGAATTCAAGGAGTTCAGACATATAAATCTCACTAAATTCTTGACAAAGTTTTAATATTCACTTTTTCAAACCTAACCCCATAGTTCACCTCAGCAGGAAGCTACACAAAAGAGTTCCATGCCCACTTAAATAAATACGTATAATTGACAGTATTTACCAGATATAAATTTAATGGGAATTTTAAAAGCAAACTACACTAGTGTTCCACCAACATGATTAAACTGTACAATAAAATAAAAAAACTCAAAGCCTCAAAGTATGCAGCAGATCTAGAGACCCTGAAATCAAGAATAACATTAGTACATTGACCAAAAACTTAAAAAAGGATTAGGCAGACCATTCTCTTAGATTAGCATCTGCAGCTATGAACTACTACAAATTCTTTATTTACATGAAGAAAGTATGAAATAACACTCAAGGTTGCTTATAACTTGTTCAAGATGGCACCATCAAGTCTGACTGTAGATCAGTGTATGTGCTATATCTTTAAGAAGCATATCAAGGACTGACTGTGCACATATAAATACTGGGTACGTGCTATTCCCAGTGCCATTTTGAGAGTGCAGCCAGTGAGTGAGCATGTATGATTGCAGTAGTTAGTTTGTATATAAACAGAAAACCAAGAACAAGTGAAAAGCACCAATAAAGCAAAGCAGATCCACAACCTGGAAGCTGGCTCTGGAAGCCCAGAATAAAAAGTTGATGAAATGCTGATATTCCTTCTTCCGCAAGGCAGAAAATGAAAGGCTGCAACTTACAAAAACTTTCTTGCTTTAATAACAAACAAAAATCTCCTCAAGCGCTTTAGCTCAGCCTGGTGCTGAGCTTTTTCAAGATACAATAAAATCAAGCTGGTTGTTCTTTATATACATAGTCAAAACTTGACCAATAATTCAATTAGTAAAAGAGAAGGTCTAATTAACCCTTCAAATTACTTGCTGGTACAAAACCTGCTTGCAGGCAAACCATTACTAAGCACAACTCACTGCAATGTCCAACAAAGTATATGCATAAACTTAATAATCAATTGTTGGTGTACACACAGATTGCCATAAAAATATACAGTGTTAAAAATATGCAATATTAAAACCATGCAATGTTAAAACAATATTCAAAAGCCTATACTGTACACATGCTAGTATGTTAAAAATGTTTAAATGTGCTGTTTATTCAGCAAAATTTTATTTCTATATGTAAACCCTGAAAACACTGGAAAATCGAAAGTTCATAATTTAGCCTTCCTTAACCTAAGGACGCTGCTAATGCTGCAAGCGTCATTGAGCCCTGGTCGCCAGGAATGAAGCATATTATAAGTGACCTGATTAATTATGACATTAAAAATCTCATCAGGCCAGACCCACAGAAGTTTGGCTTTGTCAAGCTAGATCCTGTGTAATGATTCTGGTTAACTTCCTTGACAAAGTAACACAAGGTATACGTAGAGGCAATGATGCACACACAGCATATCTTGACCTGACCTAAGTCTTTGACACTACACCCTCTGCTAGCATAGTTAGTAAGCTCAATGCATTACAAACAAACCCATAGGTGGTAAGCCATCCAACCATCCACACCCCTCCCCCATTTTTCAATTTTTGCCCATGGGGTCGGGGTGTCGGATCAATAGTGTCCATCATCTACAGCCAATGTTTGCACTGCTGGGTGGCTAATCCTGCGATGGTTGTTCTTCCTATGGTAAAATGGATAACAAATTAACTAAAGCATGGAACTCATACTATGAGGTTAGAGGTGCCTCATCGAAGAGCATGAAGGTAACCAGTGGCATTTTGTAGTGCTCTGTCTTGAGACTCCTTTTGTTTGGTATGCATGTTTTCAACCTCCAGACCACAAACTAAGACCTCTGGCTAGCCAAGTTTATGGATGAATATAAACTGAGAACCAATATCAAGTCACTCTGTATCAACCAAGCCCTTTAACAAGAACTGGCAACTGTTAACATCTGGTGTGCTAGCAGCAGGTTTACATTAAATGCCAAAAAGTGTAACATTGTCACATTTGGTAAACTCTTCCCCCAACATACGATATAAACAATACCCAAGTTCAGAATGAGAATGTTGTCAGAGACCTTGGTGCTTGGGTTGGTAATTCCCTTTGCTTTTGCTTTGGTCATCATGAAATGACAGTAGTCAGGGCCTTTTACTCAGTCCAGCTGATTGCCAAGGGTATATCTTCCAGATCAAAAGAGGTAATTGTCCCATGATTTTTAGCACTGATTAGGCCAATTATTGAATGCAGTGCCCCTTTCGGGATGTACGTCACTAGACATATCAAACAACTAGAAGACCCCAGAGTTTCCTAACTAAGAAGGTCACTGGCTTAAAAATCGTAAGCTACCAGAAAAGACTGGAAGCACTGTTCCTTTATTCAATATCTTATAGACTACTGACAGGAGTATCTCCACACAGTGAGTAGCCCCACAAAGAGTCTAAATACTCACAAGCAGATAAATGCAAGAAGGTGGAGAGATTCATCACACAGCACCTTCCCCATCTCTGGAACAAACTCTCACTGCAAATGAAGCAGTGCATTACATTAACTTCATTCAAACAGTAACTGGATGATTGGATGAGTATCCACAAATTCACCCCTGGACTGACTGGTCTTACCCTACTCAAGAGAGGAGGTTCACTCTAAGGGTAGGTACTGGTAAGGTGTAAATGTTCACAAGACTCAACTATCTTGTATTTACAATGTTCCTATGATCCTACAAATCTTTAATGTCCCTAGGTTGCTAGCTATAGATTTAGAATTAGTTATTCATAGGATAATAGCCTCAGGGTTCTTAGGCTGGTATTTATAGTCCGGGATTTTCACACATGCCTAGCAGTTATCTAAGAGTATCTCTGCTAGATGGTTATGTAAAAAAGCTCAGTGTATGTCATTTGCAATGAATGAGCGTAAGTGAAGCTCTTTTTGAAAACATGCCCATTTGTATCAAAAGCATAAAGTGTGTATAATTCAGCAAAGGAACTTGTAAATTAGTAGATAAAAGCTTGACAATACATATTACGTTGTGTTTTCCAGTATCACGGGCAAGCATGGTCAAGTACAGTCATGCCTGAAAGGTAAAAGGCAAGCTGTGGACTGCCAGTGTTTAAAACGAAATTTAAAAAATCAAGGGGGTTATAATGTTTTATGTAGGGGTATCCTTATTTGGGCACTCTGATGGTTTTATTAAAGGACAGAAAGGGGAAGAATGGAAAGAATGATAAAAGAGAGACAAACAGAGGAGAACAGCAAAGGAAGGCATCAAGATCATTTGTGCTGAAAGAGGTGGGAGAGGAGATGTACCATGTTTTTGTTGGGGCATAGACCCCCCCCTACTTCTTTTAAGTGTTTTCTGTGATAGGGTAGTGTGGGTGGGCAATAGGCAAGAGGTTAAGATAATAAGAATAAGGAAGGAAGAGCTGGGAAAGAGGTGGTGCAGGAGTCCCCAGTCCACTGCCAGATGGTGGTGCAGTGGAGGACCCCAATGTTGAGGGGGTAGGGGCTTGCGGTGGTGCAGTGGTTGGCACCAACTGGTAGAGTGTGTCTTCAACATGCTGAAGAGAGGCTTCAATAGGCTGAATCAGTCTGTCAACTACCTGCTCCACTACATCTTCTACCAAATTCCCATGCCTCCTTTATGTGAGGGCTTCCAAGGATGTCAAATGCCAAGATGCCTGCATAACAGGTACCACTGCCCTGACACTGCAAGGATGTCCTCGGATGGGCAGAGGGTAAGCAATCTTTAACCTGGAAGGTACATGCCTGGGCCATTCTTGAGGGATCTGAATCTGTGAAAAAGGTAAAATAAACAGGAGAGAAACAAACTAATAAAGGACAAAGGAATGTATAATTTAAATAATAAAAATAGAGAAAAAAAGGGGGGGACAAAAGAGAAAATACACAATAAATCTACACATCAGGTTACATGCCATTTAATTTCTTAAAACAATTTGACATTGTAATTACATCTTTATTGAAGTAAAATGTGTGCACAGGAAGTGCTTATGCATAGAATGGCAGCACTCATTTGGGAAGTGCTTTTGTACTCCGGAAGAAGGATATAAACAGTGCTTCTGTGTACTTCAGATGAATTCTTATGGGAACTGCTTAGGAGCTCTTCAAACGGCACTGTTTTCCTCACAAGTTCTATACATGTTTCTGTGTCTGATATTCATTGTAGTTCTAAAAACACCATTTATAAATATGACAGTTTATATATATATATATATATATATATATATATATATATATATATATATATATATATGTATCAGTTAAACAAATATTGTAGGAACTGTGGATTCAATGAGCCTAGCTACTCCTCTTTACTACTGCCTTTTTTTTATATCATAGCTCCTCCTCAGCTGTAAAGAGAAGACATAAGACAATTATAGTTTACCACGATTTCAAATAGTTTTTTTCCATATATATACAAGGCAATGCATTTACTGCAGTGCTTGCTGAATTTTTTTTTATTTGGTTTACATATGTATGACTGTATGATTACTTATAGTGTGACAATCTTCCCTTTAATGTAACTTAAAAAGAAATGTATTTATCTATTTATTTATTTATTTATCTTTATTTACCAGGAAAGTCTAACTGGGATAAAACCTTTTTCAGCAATGTGGGTGGAATGTTGTTTTCAAAATACCATGGTGTGAATGTAACACTTTGTTCAGATAGAAGTTATTCACACACAGACAAATGCAGCAATTCATGGACGTTTGTATTTCCTTTGCTGTAGAAATGTTTGTCATTTGATAGGTAATGAAGAACTAGTAATTTCTGAGTAAAATATGTCCTGGTTGTTTACTTGGTACAGCAGCCCCCACCCCTTTTTCCAGCCTCCACATTGACTATGGTGTGGTGCTTGACTGAAATTCTAGCCATGTTGCATGTGCACTTACATTAATTTTGAACAAATAACTGTGTTAAGCAATTGTTATAGTAATATTTCTGTACCCTACACAAACAATAATTAATTTAGCAAAACAAGTTCATGTAATTTAAATAGTAATTCAGTTTATGCAATGATAAATTCAATTATGTGTAACAGCATTGTTTTCTCCATTCTCAATAAATATATGAAGAAGTACTTCTTGTAATCCTGAACATGCATGTCTTTGATTTCCAGAACTATATATGCAGATTATTATGTATGAATATGCTGCATTTGCATTTATTCAGAATATTATGGCAACACATATCCATCATATCTTTGTAAACAGATGCGTGTATGTGTATACATATGATTTTGTCTTCCTTTGCATTATCATAAGAGCATTACAGATAAAATTTGCAGTTACATGTATCTTTTTCAGTAAATACTTCTATTTATGCAATAATAATTTTTTAATGACTTCAATACACTACAAGAAATATATTGCAATTTTATTTGGCTAGTTATAATATTTTTGATGAGGGTGGCAGGCACACTTGCCCATTGTTATGCAGTTTAAAACCTGATTACACCAAAAACTTTTCAGTGTGACTGTGGCCCCTTTTTAGCATGTAATAATGATGGAAAATAACGAATCAAAGCAGACAAGGGATAAATTTAGCAATGAGGTAAATTGCATCTTCACAGCAGATGTCTGAGCATGTAGAAAACTTATTAGTAAAGGGGGTCCAAACAAGAGGACCAAAGCTTGGAATCAAGTACATCTGAACATTAATGCAGTGTGTGGCAGAAACTGAGCATTAGCACTGTGCACAAAGAGGGCAACTGATACAGTAGGATGTGCTAGAAGCACAGTGCACAAAGAGGGCAAATGATACAGTAGGATGTGCTAGAAGCACAGTGCACAAAGAGGGCAAATGATACAGTAGGATGTGCTAGAAGCACAGTGCACGAAGAGGGCAAATGATATAGCAAGATGTGCTAGAAGCAAGGTTGGGAAAAATGCAATTTCCTGTACCATTGGGGGATCTGACAATTACTAAATTAACACCAGTGAGGAATACCTTCTATCCATCACTGGGGATGACTATGACACAGAAGATGGTGGCACTGGAATAATCAGAGCTGGTGTGGGCACAAGGTATTACTTATGTCTACAGCAGCATTCTTGTACTCACGATGTTTGGTTTAAACTTAGTAACATATATTTATGTGGGGAAGTGAATGCTGACAGGGAATGATCACATTAAACATATGACAATTAATCACTAATAGATGAACCTTGTACATCAGCACAGAATGGCAGTGAAGGCAGTGTGCATATCAGTCTCCCACTGTCCCCTTTATAAGCATACAGTTTTATATGCTATTTCATTATTAGTAATGTTTTCAAATCATTTTCATAGGGTCAGCATTAGAAACAAACAGTTCCACTATACCAATGTATTTGGAAGATATCAGCAGCAAAATGGCTGTTGGTAATGATGATAATGATTACATTGTTACATTTATTAGGCTGACGATTACAAAGTAACATTTACGAGGCAGCCTGAGGAAAGTGCCAGGCAATCCCCAAGTTTAATGGCAGGATGTCAGATCCCATAACATATTAGTAACTCTGAAGGAAGTGACAGTGTATCACAAAGTCATGCACTACAACATTACACTCACCCTTGTACAGGAGGAACAATCATGCACCTCAACACCAGTATCTCCAAACCCAGACAAACACTTTCAGGATAATGGCAGACATTCAGAGGTAATGGTTTAACAGAGATACCTTGACAGAGGGGAGCCAGGTGAATTAATTTGTTACAGCTACCTCAAGAAACACGCAAAGCATTGGCTGTCCAGCAGGAAATGTGCTATGACATTCATAGGGCTCAGAGCACTGCCACAGAGAGTCAGATGGAAATGTTCAGAGTCCTCCAGGGTATGTGTGAGGATTTCCATCACTACTTGGAAACGGCACAGAGCAGGGATACTGCTGTGATCTCACCAACACATAGTATGGCAGCATACCAATCTTCAGTGGCTGGCTCCATTCATACAATGGTTAGGGCATACCAGAGTCGGTCTGAAGTCCGTCTTGCAAGGGAAAGAGGACAGGCTGTTGTCCAGACACATCGGAGGAAATCACGTGAGAATACATTTGCTTCTCAGGAAAGTTCTGAAAGTAGTCTAGGTAAACATGCACAACAGATTTCATGCAGACCACATCAGCATTCATGTACACCTAACAGAACCTCCTATTCAAGGTTGCGGTTATGATCAAGCAGCAATATCAGATCAGTGCCTGCAGGAATGCCTGCATCAAGTAAGTCATGATATTGGACCAACTCACCATACAGTTCTCATGACAGTCCCTGTTCAAAATCACTTGCACCATCACCTAGCCTATCTTTAGGAGATGTGTATTACTCATTTGATCTTGAACTACTGTGAAAAATGTCTGACAATTTAGTAACTTACACTTTCACCTTCAAAGGAACAACTCACTCTTTAACTTGAAGGGGACTAAGATAAAAAAAAAAAAAATATATATATATATATATATATATATATATATATATATATATATATATATATATATATATATATATATATATATATATATATATTTGTGGGGTGGGGGGACAACTTTGCAAATGTATGCATTTAATTTCTGTAATCCTATGTAAACCATCAAGGAAAAATGGAAAAAATCTATATGACATCTCATTAACAGCAATGCTATAGGCATTACCATTGTTACAGGTGTCAGTTACCTACAACATAAAAGTATTGATAACATCAAAAATTTTAGGAGAGATATAATAAGAGAATTACACATTAAAATGAGTATCCTGCCATGTAAAATTACACTGCTGCCACTTCACCCTCCCCACTGCACAAATGATAACATTTTATGTCTTTGAAGTCGCAAATTATTGTGTACAACAACATTGATTTGCAGTGAAGTAGCAAACAAAATCTGAAAAGGAATGGCATAATAGGAAAACAGTATATACATTTTCATTCAATTTCACTGCATTGATTCATGAATTATTGAACTCTGGAGGTGAATCGGTACATACTTAAGTAAAATACTTAAACAGAATTTATTCATCAAAACAGAAAAAATTGTGATTATTTATTTATTTATCTTAGTTTGTTTACTGGGGTTATACACTGATCAGTATAGACTATTTGCAGGCACAGCCCAGGTGAAAAGATTCATAAAAAAAAGAAAACAGAACAAATTCACAAACACAGAATTATTTACTATATTTATATGATGCCTTATGGTATCACTAAACAGGAGTTAGTGAGCACTCATGTATGACTTTAACAAACAATAATATGAGTAAGTTTGGAAACAAATCATTTTAAGATGAGAGAGAATGTCAGATGAGCAGTGACAGTAGACCTTGCATCACATAACACAGTCCACAGATATCACACTGCATACATCACTTATACTCTGTGTTTTACAAGAAAGAAAGCACTAACTTGAATGTCATGGTCCATAGTTCTGGACAAGATGCTGCCTCTTAACCTGCATAGCCTTATGCAGTGCACAAGCCTGCCACATGGGATCCCTACTACTCCTTCCAGCTGGTCATCATTAGTCATAGTGGAAATGGAACTGAGAGCTGCAGTGACAGCATGGGTCACTTCACCACCAGTGTGGTACATCATCATGTTGTACAGAATGCAATGTGCAGTAAACATTCTGCACACAGTAGCTGAGTCATGCTGAAGGGCACCTCCAGACTCATCTAAGCACCTGAAATGGCTCTTCAAGAGCCCAAAGACCGTTTCATGAAAATACTGGTCTGGAACAGGGTCTCCTCTGCAGTTACACTTGGGACTTCTCACTGGTAGCATGGGCCATGGCTCCAGTGGCTATCCAGGATCACCTGTAAAAACAAGACAAAATGAGAGAGATAGAGGTAGAGAGTATGGCAAAACAAAAAGTGATTTAGTATTCATACATCTTAATATGAATACCTACTTAAATACAGTATAAAAAATATTTTTCCACTTACCAACAAGATGACCACTAGGCATCCTGCCATGCAGGAGCTAGTGTGCCAGATATGGGAATCATGTGCACTGCCAAGATGTTGAGCAGGGATGTTGCTAATGGAATGGTAGCCCTTCCTATTGAGGTAATGTTCACCCTGTGGATCAGAAGGGGCCCTAAATGCAACATGGCTGTAAACTATCCCACAGAGTATTTAGTGAAACATGCCACCCAATAACAGTCTTGCATAGTCATGGCTTGGCCCTATAGTGACATTGGGGAATAGATATACTGATCCACACATGTCAAGAGTGCATCCAAGAACTGCTGAAGTATCTTTGAGACAGAAGCCTGAAGATCCCCAACTTGTCCCCATTCTGTCCCTGTGGCAAGTATATTGAGGGCTATACATACCTTAGTGTCTACGGGGATAGAAAATCCAGACATTTATCCAGTATTCCTATGGGGGTGAAACATACCCATGAAAACCCTTATAATGTCCATGTCCACTTCAAATCTATCAAGGATTTCCTGATTATCAAAGTTATAATCAGTTATTCTTTGTTTATATTTTCCCCTTCTTGGCCAGTGAGTCCAGCTGGGTCCAAGCAGTTTTACCCTGCCAAGACAAACAACTCACACCTGGAAATAGCAATACTAGCAACAAGTGACTCCATTATTGTGGACTGCAACTCAGACAGGTCTGGCGAGACGTCCCTTTATATAATATATCTTCGGACAGTGTGAACAAACGTGAAAATTTCATTATGAATCACAAATGTGTAGAGAATACTTCATTAGTGTATGTTGAGGAGCATCACTCATTTACATCTTATTATTAGTACATTTGTGTAAGGTCATTCAAGGTCAGCTCAGCTGCGCTCATTCACGGACACTGCAGATTGCCTCAATGCATTTTCATAAAATGACTATGAATACCGTCCTTAGTTGCACAGTCCAAAATAACCAAGATGTACTGAAATCCATAGCAAGGTCTTCAAATGGTACTTTTATAATAGGTATTGCAATCAAAGGATTTTTTAAAGCCTGGATGAGGGACTTTCCTCTGGCATTTAAGGCATCCAGCACAAAAATCCTCAACTTTCATTATTCCCAGACAGTAAAACACTACTAGACTCTGTGCTTTAGTCCTGTGCATTCCTAGGTGTCCTCTTAGTGTACACCTATGTGCTAACCTCATCACTAAATTTCTGAAAGGTTTGAACAATAGATTTGGGTGCAGATAGTTGACATACTACTTCCTCTTGATTCTTACTTACTCAGTACAAAAAATCATTTTGCAATTCAAAGTATGGATAATAAGTGAAAATATTTTGTTCAGTTTCTTCCCTTACAGCTCTAGCTGTATTTCCCCTTACTGTGTTCAAAGTGTCATCTTCTCATTGTGCCTTGTAAAGTCTATACAGCATACCTTCAAGTCTGATAGCTCTGGAGTTTCTTCAGAGTCAGTCTGTCATGAAGTAGAAGTCACTGCCTTCTCTTTTGCCAACACAGGCACTGGGGTCCCAGTGTCTAACACTTCTCTTAAGAAATGGAACTCATATCAATGGTTTCACTGTCTTCCATTTCTATTTATTCCCTTCTTGTTTCTTTTATTTTCTTTGTGAATCTGATGCAAAGAACCTCCCTACATCTGTTTAAGATTCTTGTTCCGAGGTTTATATTAGGCTAATGACCACTAGGATCTTTACAAGCCTGCTGTGCAATTCAACCTAGTTTTGTCTTCGAGTTCCTTGGATGCCTATATGGTGGGGTATGTTAGTAAAGAGGTTATGGGGGGTATGTTAGTTGGAGATTAATTTACTTACTGTTAACCACTGTCCATCAGAGACATAGGGGCCAGACAAGGAGTAAATTTGAATTTCCTACTTAATGATCAAGGTTTCTTTTCAACAGGGTAAGTGATCAACTCTGCTTCATGTAGATAGGGAGCTTATTCCATAGTGTGTAAATCCTTTGAGACACTTATCAGTCTCTCCAGCATGTTCTATTTATGTTGCAGGCAAAGTTCAGCTTGTTGGATCTAGTGTTTCTG